>NW_008588777.1:0-25198 GCF_000691845.1 Merops nubicus
TGCTCACTTTGGTTTCAGAACATGGTAAATCCTGGTCTCCAGGCATGGGTTTGTTAGCCTGCTGTGAGACAGCGTTGGCTCTGCTAGAGTCAAGGACATATCTGTGGCTCCAGGGCACCCCAGTGCCACTGGGAAGCAAGTGTGGGACTCACTGGAGTGAGTGGAGACCTTCTGTGATCCTGTTTGCTAAGCTGATGTGTGACCTCCAATGCAGGGTGGTCCCTTTGATACTGTAACTTGCATAACAAATTCTTCACTACTACCACAAAGTCTTCCAAGACTTTGCAAGCAGCTGATGTGTTCCCTAAAGCAGGACAATTAGTTCCTCTTGATGTTGTATTAGCCAGCTTAGCTGCAGTTAGAGCCAACTGTCATAGAATTACCCAGTCCCTTTCTAACTCCAGCTATGGGATGAGGTCTTCAGCGCTGGAAAACCACCATGGCTCGGGGAGCTCCTCTGGCAGACCTCCAGCAGCAGGTTCATCCCTCCCTCTCCTCTCCCTGGAGCGGGGCCAGACGAGCCCCAGCAATGCCCCGAGGGGGGAACCCCTCTGCTGGACGACCAGCAGGAGGGCAGCTGAGAGGAGAAGGATCCAGCTGGGGAGACCTGCTGGGGGCCTGACAGGACTTCAAGGGGAGCTATCAGAAAGATGGGGACAATCTTTTTAGCATGGCCTGTTGCAATAGGACAAGGGGTGATGGTTTTAAACTAAAAGAGGGGAGATTTAGGCTAGATATGAGGAAGAATTATTTTACAGTGAGGGTGGTAAAACACTGGCCAGGGTTGTCCAGAGGTGTGGTAGGTGCTCCATCCCTGGAACCATTCCAGGTGAGGTTGGCTGGGGCTCTGAGCAACCTGCTCTAGTTACAGAAGTCCCTGCCTACTGCAGGGTAGTTGGACTAGATGACTTTTAAAGGTCTTTTCCAACCCAAAAACATCCTATGATTCTATGAAATTGGAATATTATTGGACAGTCTAACATTATTGACGACCTATGGGAAAGAGATTAGTAGGACTGGTTTTCACTATGGATAGGGTGACACAGGTCACTGTCTGGGAGTGTGTGGTTCAGTACAGCTGGGTTTGAATTCAGTGGAATGAGCCTCCCTCCTTTTTTTTTTTTCTTTTCTGTACCAATCAAATCTCTTTGAGGCTGACAGTGAGGTCCACTCTGTGCTACCACACACGAAGTTTTGTAAAAGCTCTTTTGAACCACCTAGCTTGCATTGGTTTTGTGCTCCAAGACACAAGAACAAATGATCCTGCATTTGGGAGCCGTGATATACGTTCAGTGACTCGTGGCTACAGTCACCCTTTCACTACAGGGCATTTGGGAGCTGATTCATGTCAGTTAGTGCTCTCCTGCTTCGTGAAATAAAATGGGCTATACAAATCCAATAAATAGAGAAGAAGTGTTGATCCTAATCACAACAGACAGCAAGATCAAACTCTGCAGCATGCTGTTACAAGTGCAGGGTGGAAAATCAATCTGATATGCACTCTGCCCCCTCTTTCCTACTACCAGCCTCTTCCAGGGCTTTTACACTCATCATTTATTTGAATATCTTCTTGGGTCAAGGCTACTCAAACTGATAATAGTAGGAGTGGCAGGCTTGCGTGCCTTACGAGTCACAGGAGATGTCAACATCTACCCATGTCTTTGGGTGTTCCTTCTTTTTATGATAGGGCATTCTCCATCAGCAGCATTTTCAGTTTAACTTAAAGCTTCTCCAGTGATTTCTACAAGACCCTATTTTCTGCCTTCAGGGACTCCAGAAAATTTCCTAATCACATCAATTAATAGCAGAGAACAGGAGTAGTGCTGAATATTAGCTATTGCTAAAAAACAGTGTCTGAAGAGTGCCCATGAACAATTGCAGGTAGCTCAGGTGTGAGTTCAGGTACCTGAGTTAGTCTCATCCAGGGAGCAAAGAGCAAGCTGAGGAAACAAAGAGCATCAGGCTGCTGACTGGAGGTCAGAGATACTTCTGCTACCTGTAGCTTGACACTGGTACCTAGAAAACAATTCTTCTTCTGTGTTTTTACATTATCCTGGTACTGTTATCCATTAAAAATTCCATGTTGAAGTTAATTGCATTAAGAGAATGAGTTTTGTCATTTACCACTTTCCAACCCTTAAGATTAATTCACTCTCAGTATAGATCCAATATGCCACTGTCAGCATATACCAGTTTATACCAATACAAGTGTTAGGGGGACACATAAATGACAACATTCTCTGCTGGAGAAAGGATTCAGCCCTGATCTATAGGCAGATACTTCTCCATCTGCCTTTCAAGAACTGGAACAAACCCACCTAAACTTTGTAACATGAATTGGTCCCAAATGGTTCAGTCATATCCAAACTGAGTAAGCTTTTATTTTTGTTTCTGTTTTTCCTACTGCCCTAACTAGAGACCTTTATGGTTATATTTTTTTTCTGATATCTGATAGAATCTGAAGATTTCTGATCTTTATCCAGCAGCAGAATATATTTGCTTCTGCTGATATAACCCGATTTACAAGTCTCTCTGTTAGAAAGGAGTGTGTAATTAAGGCAATATTTTTGAAGTCAGCCCAGGTCTAGAGGTAGGTGATAGTAGCTGGAGAAGGCTTGGAGCCTATTCCTAAGGACAGACTCCACTAGCAGGGTCTTGTGGACCCCCAGGCAGTTTCCAAGCTGCTCCTCCTCAGCAGAAATCTGTCATTAATTTCTTTCACAATATAGCTTGAAAGTATGAGAAGGAAAAAACATAAGACTCTTGGCAAACTTTTACTCCACTAGTAAAATGTGAGGACTCTGCTAAGTGGTCCCTAGTGAGGTTTCATAAATGTCTCTTTCTCAGCTGTTAATCAGCTTCCCTCCACAAGCTTGTCCCTGGCACTGCTGTCCCCCACAAATCAGGAGGAACCCCATGAATCCAAGGCTGTGGGTTGGCACCACCCAGGGAGGTTGCAGAGCAGAAGTTGGTCCATGGTGTCTCCAGCAGATGTCCAGAACTCGTATCCTGAAAGGTCCCTCCCTCCTGTTGTTTTTAGGTGGCACCTGTCAGCGAGGGGGCTGCAGCAGCAGAAGACATTGCAGCTCTAGCAGCAGGAGCTGGTGATGGCACTGCTACCACTGAGCAGGAGGGTGTTGCTGAAGGTGACAGACCTCAGGGAGAAGAAAAGGAGGTTGATGTCTCTCAGGTAATTCATGTCAGTGCACGGGAGAGGGCGTTAGGGGAATCAGGACAGATCCAGAAGCCCTGTGCCCCCAGGTCCAACCAGTAGCAGAGCTGAGGCTCTCCTAGGATAGCCCTGGGAGCAGCCCACACAGGGTGTCCCTTCTTCTGAGTCCTTCCTTTGGCTTGTGCCTGTGTTGTGCCCCTGTGCTCCCCTGGGCTTGTGGAGATGGGACCTGAGGGGCTGTTGGCTCCCATGATGGGCATGGGAGCAGCAGGGGCAGGGTGTTGTTTGGGCTTCCACTCCTGCTGTTGTCTCTCTGTGCTCCCCTCTGGAGATGAGCTTTGTCACATAACTTAGCAGGGCTTTCTGGGGACATGGGCAGAGAAAGTGGTGGATTTTTCTGGTCTCCTGGCACTATGACCTTTCAATAGCATTACTTTGCTCATAAATCACAGTGGTTAAGTTGTGTGTCTGCATGTGGCCTGCTGCCTTTTCTTCTGCAATCTCTGAGGAGCTGGGGAACAGCTACTAGAGCAGACCCTGCAGCTGGGCAACCAGTTGCCACCTCCTGTCATTGCACACTGTATTTCTTCTGCACACCAAAATTGGATGGTCTGGCAGAGGATCAATAAGTGTGTTCTATTCAGTTTGGATGCTCCCACCAAGTTTCATTAAATGCTCTTTGTTCTAGGCTTCATTATTGGTCAGATACTACCTATTTAGCCTTTTTGATTTCTCTGCTCCCAGTTACATTGCTGTAAATTAGGAGAAATCTCCTTAATCAGTCAAAGAAATAGGCCATATTTCCTTTTTTCATCACCTTTATATCACTATTATCCTGCTGACTTGAATTCCCAAAGAATCCACTGCGGAGAAGGAAGAAATCCCCATTCCTATATATGCCCTGTGCAATAGACAATTGTCTCATCCTGCTTGAAATAAAGTACTAATAACATTCTTGCAATGTTTTTGTGATTTTTTTTTTTGGTTTTTCCCCAGGAAAAGGTGGGCAGCATCCCTTCAGTAGTCATAGAACCAGCATCAAACAACGAGGGGGAGGGAGAAGAACACGACGTTATCGTGAACGAGTCCAAAGATGCCACAGCAGATATGGGCACTCAGGGCACTGACACGTCTCCCAGTGAAACTTTCCAGGCTGGAAGTGAACAGAAACCTGCTGAAGAAATTCAGGCTGCACCTTCTCAAGATGAGCCTGTTCCAGCAGAAGATGCAGCTTCTGCTCTGCCACCCGGCTTTCTCTTTAAGGTCTGCTTCTTTATTCTTCTTTCAGACATCCCTTCAGACCTAGCTTCTGTGGGTGTCTGTCTGCACAGGTAGCATGATGGTTTCTTGAGCCCAAAGGACGTTTAGTTTAACAGCCAGACACAAACACACACAAACATGGCTTTAACATTGTGCTGTTGCTTCATATGTGGAGTCTGAGAAGATACATTTTCTGCACACCGTTGTTGCTGTGCACATCCTCATGTGGCTGTAAGACTCACTAAAGTACAAGAACCCTTTCATCTCACCAAATCACTACTGAAAATTAATATATTGAGGAAAAACTGCACTGCCAGAGTGTTAGTCAGCAGTATTGTGTGATAGATGCTAACAGTATATGTGATATACCAACAATAACTTTCATCTTTAAGGTCTCTTCCAACCCAAACAATTCTGCGATTCTATAAATATTAAAAAATGGTATTTTTCTGGCCTGAAAATCTATAGTAGAAGTTCTGATTCTGTTGAGACCAGTGGGACTTCTATAATTCATGGTAATGAAGCCAAAATGTCATTCTGTAACTTCAGTAATAGTATAGTTATTAACTGTTAGGGTAATCAAACAGGAAAGTTTAATGAGATGCAAGAGAAATTCTCTCCTTGGCTGGCGAGATCCCTAGGGATTCCTGGTTCACGAGGTTCTTTGATAATGCTTCTCACTTCACAATCACTGAGCAACAGAAAAGCTCCTTGAGGATGGATGAACTTTACATGCTTCCCATTATGATCTGCATGCTTCAGACTAATTAGTCCCTTAGCACTCCCTAAGTACGCCAGTCTTCTCGGGCTGTTCTCATTGCTCACTGTTTTCTGAAAACTTTGAGAAGAACACTAAGGTGGGGGTGAACAGCATCCTGCAACTCTGACTCAGACATGCTGACATAGTTCATCTTTTGTTTTTCCACCACACTCTCTTGGGTCAGACATAAATAAGGAGAGGCAGAATTTATGCCTGCCACCTGCATCTCGGTGCCAGTTTCTTTCATTATTGGAGAGTTACCATGGAACTGGCTGTGCTCTGAGAAAATTAGAACATCTCTTAAGGAGGTAGAACCACTTTGTTTAAATGGTCTGTTCACAATGACACCCTGATCCTGCCAGTGTTTTAATAATCACCCCTTTGAAAGACAGATATTTTTGGCACACTCAGCTGCCAGTAAGTGGGAACTTTCTCCAGGACAAGCATTATGTAGGGTTCCCATTGCTCACCTTCAGTGGCCACAAGAGAATTGAGACTCTGAAATATCAGTTCCTGGGATTCTTTCCCAATTTTATTTCAAATATCCTGTCACCCCTTCCTCAGATCTAGTAGTGATAGTGGGGAATGAAAATGAGTTCCTTACACAGGAAGATATAAGGGTGGCACAACTTGTCTGAGAGGCAGGACTTGTGGGGTTTTGCAGTGTCCTCTGTCCTTCAGATCCTGTAACCTCAGGAAAGGACCTTAGGTTTCCTTCAGTAGTCTCAGGAAGACTTATTTAAGCTGTCCTTCCTTGCTTCCAAGGGTATGAACAGAGAACTTTGACATGAATCCATGTCAACATTAATGATTCGAATGTACCAGTCTGTAGCCATATATTTGCATAAAGAAGGCACATTATTCTTTTTTTTGCAATAAAGATTTAGCAGATAATTCTAATGAGTAAATGTCTCCATTTAGATCACATCTCTGTGGTGTTATTTTCTCCAGGTTGAAGTTCTACATGATTTTGAGGCAGCTAATAGTGATGAGCTTAATTTAAAACGAGGAGATATCGTCCTAGTAATTCCTTCTGAGACCACAGCTGATCAGGTAAAAACATGTGGTTCTTTCTTTTATTGACATTTTTGTTTGTCTCCACTTTTTTCTCAGTTAATTACAGATTAATGGAAATGTGTATTCCAAATCTCATTGCTGTTAGAGGACACTGAAGATTTTTATTTTGTCTTTGTACTTGGTTTCATTTGAGACTAAATGGCACAGCTGGCTGCAGCTGAAGCCCCACATAACATGCTACTAGCAGGATCCAACCTCACCATTTCTGCTGCTTTTTTTGTGCTGCTTTGTAGTGGATTTTATACAGACACACAAAGGCTTAATATGGAAGATAACTTATAAATTGTCCATTATATTGCTATATATCACCTTGCATCTTGTCGCAACATTGCAGTGGAATTACATGGTACCTAGTTGTTTAGAGCTTTTACATATGGATTTGGAGGAATAATACAAGTCCATGCACAGAGGACACTGAGACTGCACACAAATTGTGCTGTCCTACAGCCAGAAGGTGTGGAGGTGCTGCTGTGTGTGCTGAATGCCTCTGAAGTTAACTCTGCCCTCTGGAAGCCTGAATCTGAATTAAATGGCAGATGAATTCCATTTAAGACATCCAATTTTGTTTTAACAGTGCATTTCAGGTGTATTTTTAAATCAATTTTATTCTCTATGTAAAATTGAAGTGAATTGATTTTTGACCACTGCTTTAAAAAAGAAGCCTGTATCTGTGCTGCACACTGTTAGCACCAGCTGCTTCATGGGCATCTGTTAGTGCCAGTAGTGCTGGTGGGAAGTCTCCCATTGATTTGGGGGTTCAGAGCTAGGGGACTGGATCCTGCCTAGCCAGGTAGCTAAGAGCACTGCTCTGAATGGAGAATATTTCTTGAAATAGATCTAAATGCTAGCGCCTTAAGCACGTATGAGTGCTGGGGACTGTATCTGAAATTGTTTCCATTTCAGAATACAAGAGACAAGGAATCATTTTTTTCCTGTTTTTTTTATTTATTTTATCTCAGAGTAAAAGATTTTTCTTTCAGCAGGGCACTTTGCTCTTTTTACAGGGCTAGGTTCTGTTATCCTTACTCAAATTATGCTGCATCTTATCTCCTGGGCAGTATTTTCAGAATAGGACCTTGCTGTAAGAACAGGAAAATCTGCTCTCTGTCTTCAATCTGTTTGTATTAGGATATTATGTCTTAAATATGCTTGATCATCCCTTGGTGAATCCATGAAGTACATTCTTCTCTCGTGGTGTGCATCAGAATTCCATTAGCAATAATTGGAGTAAATTGTGTGCAATAATGGAGAAAATAAACCTTTATGTATTCATGTTTCTGAAACCATTCTGGTCATATCTTTATTACTCAGTACCTATTTGCCCTTTGTGTTTTAACATCACCATAAAGCTGAATCTTTTTGTGTTTTCCCAGGTACTTTGTGGACTTAATATGCAGTCTTTATCTTTGTTCTTTATTCTCCTTCAAAACTGGCCTGTCTAAAACTACAGTTCTGATACAGCTGCTAAAATCAGCCTGTGTTCCCCATTCAAAGCAAACCAGTCCCACCCAGTGGCTTCTCTATCTGCTTTAATTATGCTTATTTGAGGGCAAAGAGCCCATAAACGACCACTGAGCAATCACAACTCAGTGGTGATGTGAGGATCTCTTCAAGCTCCTCTATCTCCTTGTGTACTCTTTGTGCAATAATAATGTGGCAGCACTAGAAATTCTCTTTGTCCTGGCCTTGCTCTGGCTCCTGTTCCTACAAGGAACAAAGCAGAGAGTTACTGACTTAGTGAGATGAGAATTGGTTGATTATTTTTAAAAATACTGAACTGATTTTATTCCAGGTAGGATGAAGAGAACCCAGCACTGAAATGTCTCTTTTGATTGCTTTGACTGCTGGTGATTTCTTTGCAGTTTTGAATGTCCAGTTTTGATTTAAGTTTCCAGGAGTTTTTTGAAAAATAATTGCATGTGAACTAAGTTTGAGTGTCTGGAAATTAAGTCCAGAGCCTGCAAGAGCTGTTGTGTCTTCTGACCACTGATACATGAAGGAGAGAAAAGAACTCTCAGAGGAAAACCTTCAGACTGAAAACTATTTCCCCCCACCTATGGTATTGTGTAATGTTCCTGGCCCTCTGCTATGCTCTCACTGTGCCAGTCTTATTGTGGCAACTTTGAAGAAGTCTCAACAGAGATTGGCAGGAATGTAGATCTGGTGTAACACTGCATGACCTGGATGACCAGGTGCCCAGGTTTTGAGTTCAGCTGAGGGTTAGACCAGCTAAAGGCCATGCAGTGTGCTCAAAGTCACCACATCTCAAAAAAAAAAAAGTGTGTTTTGGCAGTTTCTCAGAGAAAACAGTCGGTGGAAAGTCACAAGCTCCTTTTTAACCAAAGCACCAAATCTTTTAGCTATGTAACTGAAATTTCTTCAGCTCTGAAGCTTGTAGTAAGGAAGGGGGGAGACCTGAAGTTTAAGAGACTCTTGTCTTTTTTCCTTGCAGGAGGCTGGCTGGTTGACAGGCATTAAGGAATCCGAGTGGCTTCAGTACAGAGATGCAAATAGCTATAAAGGACTTTTCCCAGAGAACTTCACACGCCATCTGGAGTAGTTCTCTCCCTGCTCAGGCAGACGAATGGGGTACGAAGCTCAGTCAGTAGGTTTTTAACCTCTTTGAGACACAGGAGCCCACCTTTTTGTAGTTTGAGCTGTTAATGGTTGACAGACTGGTGCCAGACAAAGCTTGTTGAAACATATCGACACGAGCGCGGGTGCAAACAGTTAAGCTAGAGATTTCTGAAGCAGTACATGGAAAAAAAAACTCAAATAAAAAAGAAATGTCCTTATTTGTTCACACGTACGTGGCAACAGGTTTGTTTGTGCTTTGTCAGAGCTATGGTGATCCTGTATTTGGTCCTTTCCCATGAAATCTGAAATTAGCCTCCTCGATACCAAAACCTTAACTTCTCTGCACTAAGTGTATTGTATTGAGTTGCACTGCAGAAGATTTAATTAGTTATCCTGTAGTTATGAGGTCAAACTATTATAATTCATGTGTTTTAAAAAAAAAAAAAAATTAACTGCTGCAACGTTTTTCAATGTTATTTTTGGCCATGTATGATATATATACACAGGAGACCTGGTATGTGTATATATAAGTGCATATGGGTATATATGCATTTTCACCAGCCCATGGTAGTTCTTTGGCTGTGTAGTATCCTCAGTACACACATTGCTCTTTCACTGTCTGGCATTACAGGAAATGGTTTTGTTCCCAGGCAAAACCAGCTGCTCCATTGCCAAAACCTGATACAGTGTCTGTGTTCGTAGTGTGGAATTTTTCATCCTGAGGTGATGAAATAACATCATGTTCAGAGCTGCTAACCCTTTGAGCAGGCATGGCTCGGTCTCCTCCTCCAGCAGCTACGACCAGATCATCTGGAGAGGGAGCTGTTATGATGCTAATCTGTACTTTTTTTTTTTTATTTAATTGGCTGAATAAATTTTAAAAAAAGAAGCAGAACTAATCTCTGAGGAGAAATAAACACAATATATTTTCACTATATGTATTTATGCAGCATTCCTTCACAGATCCTTTTAAAATAAGATATATAATGTATCCTGTATCAAAAAGTCATCTGTAACTTATGTTTTCCAGTGCTGTGTCATTGAAAATAAACCTTTGATCCAAAGAAGCTGTTTCATCTGTGGTGCTTTTGGAGTTTTGTAGCGTGGCTGTTCACATGGTTTATATGTTGTGACCTAATCTTAGTGTAATGCCTCTTCTTCCAAAGAAACACAGCATAGCAGAAGCACCATCTAAATTCCTGCTCTCAGCCCTAGTTGTGGCCAGAGCTCCAAAAGGTCTGAACCCCAGCTCAGCACATCTCCTGGCTGCTCCTCCTGCTCCAGACTCTGACCACCAGCTAGTATCTGTCCACAGGCACCCAGGGAGCTTGTCTGTGCTTGACCATCACTCAGCTGAAGATGACCACCTCTTAGGAATGTTTTGCTTGTCCATTTATTTTGTGTGGAAAGAAAGTTCTCCACAAATCTTCTCTAGTGTGTTTGTTAATGCACGGAAGCTGCAAATACTTAGGAACATCTATGTTTTCCTACCAAGTCAGTGATTTTTAATTTTATTTTGGCTGGGGGCTTGTTTTGTGTGCAAAGGGTATCTGTTTCCACTTGATCTCGAGTTTGTCAGATTTCAGTTGAAGAAACAGATATTTTTTGTTGCTCTGGAAGAGAAGGAAAGTTGGTTTCTTGCTGTTTTTCAAAATACAGTAGCTTTGAGAAGCAAGTCTGGTGGTAGCTGTGTTTTGTCAAGAAGCTGCATGGCTCAGCTGTAACAGCTGGGCTTTTGGAGTCGAATGTCACAATGAGCCATTGGAGCCTAAGGAGGTTGCAGGAAAGCTCTTTAGTTCTCTCTTCATTTCTTTACCAGGTTAGGTGGTCAGTAGTGATCCAGGGCCAAGAATCTCAACAGGGAAGCAAACATCCTTTTGGTTTTGGTGTGTTAAAATGAATCCCAGACTCCAGTGCACCACTTTGAGGTGGCCATAACCCCTGATTTATGGTGAGACTCTGATGGCCTCCAGGCTAGTTTCCTCATTCCATCTCAACACTTGCATTTCACTGATAGTTACTCTGCAGATGACTGCAACAGACCAGCACTGGACAATGGAGACTTCTTCCCTGGGGACGTCATTGACTGAGGTCTACAATCAAGTGAGACCATCAGGCATGGCAGCTGTAACCCTAAGGGAGTGGAGGACACTAAGAACACCTCTGCTGATTGTGTGAAGTTGCCTTTATGCCCTCTTGGTGCTAGAAGTACCCAAGTGAAAGTCAACGACCTTGGCCTTGATTCTTCCAATGTCCTTGGTACAGGTCAATGTGCCCAATCCACTGGTAAGGAGTTTGCAGCACACTTGAGGTTTTGCATAGATAGGAAAGGTCCCTGGTCTACAGGAAAGAGTTTTCATGGTTTCTTCTGACATGCTCTTCAGAAATACTTCTTGACTCTACTTTTCATTTCTTAATTCCACCTTCAGTATAAAGAAAAAGATGATTTCAAAAGCCACCAAGTGTCCACATCTGGCTGCGAGGAGTGTCGTTAGTTGCTGACAATAAGAAGATGTGCTGATCATGTCCCAGAAGCCACCCTATTGTGCATGATGCCTGTGTCATTGAAGTGCTGCTGGGGACTCTGGGCATGGCATACTTCATATCTTACACACACCCCAGAGCCACAGAGCAAAGGGATGTCTTGCAGGAAGGATGAGGACGATTATTAAGATTAAACTCCTTGCAAAATTCCACATACTAAGGTGATAGATGTTAAAAAAAGGACAATGATAAGTTACCCAGAATGATAATTTTCCTAGTTTTCCCTTCTAACAGAAGGAGTTAATGACTAGAAATGTATTTTTTATTTTGAGTTAACAACTGTTTCTCATATTCATTTTCTTCTTACCCTAGTTTCATTAGACAGTCAGACTTATCTCTCAGACACTTTTATGCCTGCAGCTCTATAGTATAAAGTAAGTGAATTTCTCTGTGATGTGTAGAAGTTTATTCTAGGGCAACCAAAAGAAATTCTTTCCACTATGTACTGCTCCTACATACCAGTGATACCCTCCCCACTGGATGTGTTCTAGCCCAGAATTATTTCTCTCTTTTCTTGGATTTCTCTGACAGACACACCACATTGGACTGGGCAAATGGCTGAGTTTCATGGGTTTGGAGTGGTTATAAAACAATAACCCATTGTATCTTGGTTTCTCTAAAGACTTATTTATGCCTAAGACAGCACACACTGCTAACCTTATACAGCAGCTGTAATTTCTAGTTCTACATAAAATAAACCTTTGAAAGATTTAGGGGCTCAGTCTTCTGATCCCACAGGCTGATCATTCATGGTGTGGCCTTGGAAGACAAAATAATTGAAGGTGAAGGGATGTGGCATGTGAGTGAACCCATAAATTGTGTATTTGCAGCTCAGCTCTGGTTTACAACCTTTCATGACTAATGAAAAATGCATAAGCTGAATGACACTTCTCTCCCTGTTCTCCTCCTCCTGTCCTCACCTTGCTCCACCTCTTCCAGACCTCAGAGCTGGGTGCAGCTCTCCCTGCCACAAGAGGAGGGAGAGGAGCTTGAGGGGCACAAGCCTCCTCAGATGGTGAGGCATTTGACTCCAGGATGCTCTGTTTGCTGATGCCCTAGTGCCAGAAAGATGTGAAATAAATCACAGTGTCATTAAGCTCATACATAATTAAAATTTCTTAAAGTCTTGCTGATGGAAGGAAAAAGGCATCGAAAGAGGGGCGGCATGATGTGTAGATCAGTTGGATGGGGCTGGCAAAGAGCAGCCACTGGCTGGAGGGAGGGGTTACAAGCCTGTGCCTTCTTGGACAGTCACATGCAGGCCGAGCACGAGCAAAAGTACTGCAGCTGTAGCACCCAGAAGTACCACGGGAGCCTCCAAAACACCACAGGTTGCTGCTTGAAGGACAGAAGCAGATTGTAGAGTTAGTTTGTAGAACAGATTTCTGAGGCGCACCTTTTTGAACCACCACCTGAGAAGCCAATCTCTGGCTACAGAAGTAGGTAGTACCATTAACTAAGCAAGGTGATGTTTCAGAAGAGCATGAAGGTGTTTTTTCCAGCTGGCTGTGGTCACCACAGTCACTGTTAGCTCTGGTGTGCTCTCTGGTGACATGGATTGGCTGCAGACAAGGGGACTGCAATGGGCTTGGGCCAAGCAAGCTGCTGACAATACATGGTGGCCACTTTGCTTCTGTGAAAGACCCCAGCTCCTTCAGCAGTAGCAAAACCCTCTTTAATTAGTAAGAGGAATTTTAGGCAATGGCACTTTCTCAGCCCAGGTTCAGAATTGAGGACTGTGTAGGGGGCTGGTTTTGGACTCAGCATCTTACTGAGGGTACAGATGCAGGGTGAGATGATTGTCACTTAACAAGGATTCCTCTCTTGGGTCTCTCATCCATGTGATTTCAGCTCTGATGCTCTCTTTGTGTGTACCGTGTCACCTGCAGCACTTCAACTGCATCTGTGTTTCTCTTGCATGGATGTCTTCACTCTGACCTATTTAATCAGCACAGAAACATCACATGGGGGAAACCAGAGCACTTCCCAAATGGTGTCTCCTGTAACCAGCAGGAAGACCTCATCATTAACATTCATCTGGCAAAGCTCAAGTTATCCCACAGGGAATTGTGCTGCACATTCAGATGCTCAGGAGCAGTTAAAGGATACTTTAGTGGAAGAAAATACCCCTGAGTAAAGCAAAAGTACCACTCTGTGTGGTACTTAAAATATACTTAAATTACACATTATATACTTAAATTATTATTTCCAAGGCACAAAGGAGAAGGTGAATGTACTCCAGGCTTCCTATGCTTCATTCAGGTAATTATTCATAAGAAAGCCAAATGCTCTGTATAAGTTTTTAAATTTAAACATATTGAGCTGCAATGGGAGGAAGAATCTGGCTGTGTGTCAGTGAATTAAAAAAAAAAACAAAACACATAACCAAAACATGGAATCTTGAGGGAAAAGCTGTGTGGCTTAAGATAAAAATCAAGAAATCAGAAGGTTGCAGGAGGCTTTATAAATGCTGAGGATCTTCAGGTATCTCCTAGCCCAAGAAAGACCAGCACACCTAAAAAGGACTCATGCAAATAAAAATTACCGATGCACAACTCTTTTGCTTGAAAGTTGCAGAGTATTGTAGGAAGTCTTGGTGTCCAACCGTGCCTGTGGATGCCACACAGCACCCACCAAGCCGCCCCAAGAGCTTTTGAGGGTTTTACTCCTCACACCCAGCAGAGGGTGGTAGATGTTAGAATTTGCATCTCCCAAATTCGCTGTCGTTTGGCTCAGGCTTCTGCTGGGAGTTTGTTTCGTTAATACCTCTCCCTATCTGAAGTTGACTCGTACCTGCAGACACACAGGGCAAATTCAGTGCAAAAAGAGAACCCAAACCGATTTTATGTCCCTCAAGCTGCACCATAAGTCATTACAGCAGCCCAGCCTCACCTCTCACAGGTATTAAACTCCTGCCATCTACCAAACGTGGTAAATCTGCACCAAGTAACGAGTTACTCAGTGGATTCAATTCATAGAAACAATGTTGGGTTAAGAGAAAAAAAAAAAAAAAGTAGTTTTATATGCTACCTCACTCTAAAATAGTTCTATGGTCTACATGTGTTTAAATAAATAGGAAAATTATTAACTATGGAAAAATATAGTTAATTTTCTAACTAACTCCTCACCTCTCATACATATTAAACTCCTGCCATCTACCAACCGTGGTAAATCTGCACCAAGTTACTCAGAGGATTCAATTCATAGAAACAATGTTGGTTTAAGAGAAAAAAAAAAAAAGTAGTTTTATATGCTACCTCACTCTAAAATAGTTCTATGGTCTACATGTGTTTAAATAAATAGGAAAATTATTAACTATGGAAAAATATAGTTAATTTTCTAACTCCTTCATGCCATATTGACCTTGTAAAGCCAGTCACCCTCAGCTCCTCCTGTCCCTCTGTTCCACCTACCCATGGTTTGTCCTGCTTTCACGGGGCTGACTGAAAACCCTGCTCAGCTTGTGGTTCTTCAGCATTAGTGCTGCAGTGCTTGACTTTCAGCCAAAGCAGCACTGATACAGGAATGTCTGCAGTCTTTTAATGCTGAAGTGCTCAAAACTAGCAAGCCAGTTGGTCCTCAGTTGCTCTGAGGATACAAAGTGGCTCTTCAGGCTACAAATATGCTGCACCCAACCACCTCTCCCCGAAACGGGGTCCCCAAAGCAGTAGAGAGAGGAGACCTGCAGGGATAGCACCAGTAAGTTAAATGTTCTACCATTTTTCTATACTGCCTGCTCCATTTAGGTGTGTGAAATAGCTTACAGATTCATGGTGTTCCTGTCCTTTGGGTTTGCCCTTTTCTCAGAGGTCTGAACTTCCTTTTCTCAGGAGCTGTGGCAGGACTAGAGTAAATTATGGCTTTCTTGGAAACCTTCCAAGCTTGGCTCTTTCCTTGGAAGGAAATATTGTACGTTTTAGTTATTCTTAATGGTGTCAGAATATATTTCTTCTTGTGTTTGTGTCACAGTTCCACTTGTTCCCCAGCCTAAGTATGCAGTTTACTATCATCTGCCATGTCCAATTATCCAGGTCCCAAGCTCCAGTGACACTTTGCAGCTATCTTGTGGACAAATAGCTTGATTCTCCTGCGTGGTGGCTGAGAAGTGTGGGCAGCACGACCCTGAGGCTGGAGAGAAGGTTTTGTGTGTTCTCCCCCTCCTCATGCTGTGCAGCACTCTGTGCCTTTGCCAGCAGAAGCAGGGAGTAAAGCTCAGCCCCTCTTCCTCATGGCTGGGGTGCCTGTGGTTTCACCGTGCCCCCATCACCCCAAGGGTGAGGTTTTCTTGGTGCAGTCTCACATCTGCTGTGTCCTCTCCCTCCAGGTATGCTCTGGGCTCTCCAACATGAACCAGGAGCCAGTCTCTACAACAAGCCAGCCACTCCCAGAGGACACTGTCAAACTTACCTGCAAAGGAACTGGAGGGTCACAATTCACCTACACCCACTGGGACCAAAAGTCACCTGGGACCCATTCCCCACTGATACACACTGATCTATTATCACCCTTTCTGGGTCTCCTATTAACTGGGACGCAGGTTTCTCAAAAAAGAAATATCAAAAAATCACAGCTTCCTTTAGGCTGGAAGAGGCTTTTAAGATCCTTGAGTCCAACCATTAACCCAGCACTGCCAAGTCTACCACTAAAACATGTCCCTCAGCACCACATGTACACGTCTTTTAAACCCCTCCAGTGGTGGGGACTCCACCACTGCCCTGGGCAGCCTGGTCCAGGGCTTGGCAACTCTTTCAGTGAAGAATTTTTTTCCTAATGTCCAGTCTCATCTACACACACAAAGACACTTGCATCCTTCTGGTGCAGAAGCTGGGCAACCAAGTCAACAGGTGGTACCACCATGCCATGAACTCTTTCTGTAGAGATATTCCAGCTTATTTCTCTAGACATGGGAGAACAGCAGGCAGAAAATGTCAGAAAGTGCTTGATAAGGGACTAGGAGCATTCAAGAGGAAGAGAATGAGGAAAGGAGAAGTACTATTATATGTTACTAGAGAAGTGGAGGGTGTTCTGGATGAAACTATTGAACTTGCATGTCCAGTGGCAGTTTTAGAGTTTTACTCTAGTTAAGGAACTTTATGGAGGCAAAATCCAGAGGGTTGAAGTGACAAAATCTAGAGGGATGAAGCAACAAAATGCTTTCCAGCTGTAAACAGGGAAGGGCAGAGTAAATGCTGGAGAATCCTTATGGGAGAAAACCACCTCCACCTCACAGTCCTTTCCAAACTGTCTGCAGCTGAAGAGCTGGGCAGGAGCCAGGAGGGACTGCATAGTGCCTCTGGCTTCCAAGGGGCCATCTTAGGGCCACGTAGCACTGCCTGCTCCAGAGCAATCCAGTGCAAGTGGGAGTCAGTGGGGACTACCCAACTTTGCACAACACCGAGCAACTTGTCGCTCCTGCCTGGGTTGGTGACTCTTCCTTCCTGGGCTGTTGAGCGATGTGAGGTACACCACACAACTGATAAGCAGCTGGGAGGTGCTGCTAAGCTATGGTTTATTTGTCAGGTAAAAGTCAAGCACAAACAAGAGCTATTTACAGAAATATGGGAGTTAAATATACACTCTCAGAAGTCTTATGAAGTTGCATCAAAGGTTTCTAAAAGTGAGAAGCAGAAAGTCAGTGCTTCTGAAGTTGCTCAGGGCTATATAGATTTAGGCTTTTTTTCTTCTGAACAAAGCATTCAGTACTTTATTGCATATAATTTTTATAATGTAAATATTTAAGGGGGGAAAAAAAACTCATATTTGAGTCAGAGGGTGAATGTTTTTCAGACATTGAATTGCAAAGAACTCCATTCCCACTTCAGCAAGAGCTGAAGAGTGGACCAGGGTTTATATTGGAGCAGCCTGTTGTCTTTTTCTAGGCTGTGATGCATCCTAGACCTCACATGGAGTGAGTGGTCAAGGTAGGAACCTTCTGATGTGCATGGCTCGAGGATCAGTGATGTACAAGTCCTGGGCCAGTGCTGCACTGCTGTGGACCTCACAGATTTTTGTAGTTCTCCCAAATAACCTCACATAATTAACTTATTTTCTTTGTTTTTTTTTTTTTTTTAAATTCCACTCAGAAAGCCACAAGCATCACTTCCAGTTGCAGCAAGCCTTCACTTCTGACTATTTTGCCATTAAGACAGGAAACCAACAAAAAGCTGTTTAAAGATCTAACAGCCATGGCTGCCAAGTGCTGCACCATGAAACGATAAACAGTTGTTCTGCTGTTCAAGCTGCTCTTCTAGAAGGTACTTTTCCTACACTTTGAACAAACAAAAATGGGTTTATTACTACCAGTGTCCTGCAGACACCTTGTAAATTTATATTTTACAGCATCTCTATTCAAGCTAGAGCTCTAAACACCTCAGCCAGTAAGAGAACCAGGGAATGAAGCTGGTCTCTGTCTAATACCATATCTGGGGAATAAATCTTCCAACAGGGCTCTCACTACGTGAAGCAAAGATACATCCAGGCAGAAATAAAGCAAAAAGGGGACTCAGGCTACAAATAAGGTGTAAGAATGGGGCAATGACTGCTGAAGCATCTTGCTCATGACTGTGGTGCAATCCCTGTTGCAGGCTGCGAGGCAGTTTCCTCAAAGAAAAGCTCCAGTTGCTCACACAGGGCTTAATTGTGGGAGCTGCTGTGGTGGTTGTCTCCATTTTCAAGGTATCTTCACTTGCAGGAACTTTCAGCTGGAGAAGATCTCTTGGGGGGCCCCCAAAAAGCTCAAGGTATTTAGAGGATGTGCCACTGGGTGATGGGAACCTGAGTCACTTATTTCCCCTCCCTAGGTGCCTGGGCCTGTCACAGCCTGGCCTTGCACAGGGCACATGCTGCTGCTGCAGGTGCTTCTGGCTGCTCAGCCCTTTGCTGTAGATGAGAGTTGCAGGGGCTGGGGAGAGTGCCAGGCTGTGAGCCCCTGGGGCTGGTCACTGCTGTCACAAGTGTGACAGTTTGTCACCCACACAAACCCAGAGAGGCTCCAAAGCACACTCTGTGTGTGCCACCAGGTGATCCTTTTTTTAGGAAAAATCTTGCAGAGAAAATTTTGGGGCTGAGGAGAAGTAGAGAGAGTCTGTACTTGGACAATAAATAAAATCACAAAACCTATTACAGCTCTTACTGGGACCATACAACCTTAGAAAGCCATTGGGCAGAGAAACCTGCTTTCAAGGGGCATCTCTTCTCTTCCATCTTCTGATAGCTGATGTACTTTAAAAATCCATAGCTGAAGAACAGGCTTTTAAAGGTAGCAGACATAAATCATAGTCTGGAGAAAAAAAAAACCCAAAGGTGTCTCTTTACTCATCATCATCCAAGCAAAGTCTCTGTAGAAAAAGAAGAAAAAAAAAAGTTTGCTTCAGTAGTAGGCTCTCTTCTTAAAAGGGTGGTTGGGGGGGTTTTATGGTTGGTTTTTTTTTCTGTTTGTCTTCTGCCTACAACTACCCAAAAGGAGGTTGGAGCAAGGTGGGGTTGGGTCTCTCCTCCCAAGTAGCAAGTGACAGGACAAGAGGAAATGGCCTCAAGTTGCACCAAGGGAGGTTTGGGTTGGATATGAGGGAAAACTTCTTCCCTGAAAGGGTTCTCAAGCCCTGGAACAGGCTGCCCAGGGAGGTGGTGGCATCCCTGGAGCTATTTAAAAGCCGTGCAAATGAGGTGCTTGGGGACATGGTTTAGCAGTGGGCTTGGTAGTGTTGGGTTAATGGTTGGACTCGATGATCTTAAAGGTCTGAACTGATTCTATGGTTCTATTGAAGTGTTAACCAAAGGGAAAAGCTCATGCATCATTATTTAGCACACCTGCAGCTGGCACAACCCCATTGGATGGTTTTTCTGCCACCCAGATCTCCTTTGGTCCCACTTGAGTCTGGCCCTGACCCTGTTCCACACAGAAGCCATAAGGAGGGCAGTGACCATGTGGCTGCTGAGCACTGTCTTGCTGGCAGCTGCTTTGTCTTGTACGTGCCCCACTCACCCCGCTGCCCACGTGCCCTCCAGTGCCCAAGGGCACGCTCTCTGGTCTCAGCTTCGTGCCTCTCATTTTTCTCTTTCTGTCACACAGGTGGTTCTGCACAAGTCTTGCAGCAAAGCCCCATATCCATCACCAAGCCAGA
This sequence comes from Merops nubicus, assembly GCF_000691845.1. Classification (NCBI taxonomy): domain Eukaryota; kingdom Metazoa; phylum Chordata; class Aves; order Coraciiformes; family Meropidae; genus Merops; species Merops nubicus. The sequence continues at coordinate 19,514 of NW_008588777.1, forward strand.
AAGCAAAACGGTGCTGATCAACTGTCACGTCTCCGATCCTGATTTTAACAACTTCTTCATCCACTGGTACCGAAAGAGGCCCAATGAAGCTCCCGAGCGTGTTGCCTACATGTCCTCCAGGCTCTTCCTTGAGAACAGCACCACTCAGGGGAAGTTCAGTATCGAGAAGGATCCCCTCAGATCTGTCTGCACCCTGACGGTGAGCAGAGTGACTCCGCAGGACTCCGCGACCTACTACTGTGCTAGGTGGGATGCACGGCAGTAGAAAGCCACAGGGGGCCTGCACAAGGACCTGCTCTGCTTTCTGAGCCAGAGCCTGGGGGGTTTGAAAGCAAGCAGGAACAGCCCCACCCTGCTTTCCCCATCAGCCTTGAATCAGAGACACTGTACAGGCAGCCAGAGAGCAAAGCTGCTGTGCTGAGCTGGTGAGCAGTAAACCTGCAAAACAAACAGCAACTGTACCACAGCTATTTCTATTTCCATTTTGCAAAGACATTAAGTTATTTCACCCCTTTTCTGCTTATGGCCAAAGAGCTGATAAAGTCAGAGGACCACTATGTTCTGATCCCAACAATCCCAGTATCACTGGTCTCCAGAGGAAGGCCTCCAGAACACATTGAGCTCTGGGGTAGAAGCTGCATTTCACAGAAGAGAAAAGGATTGAACTCCTGTCACAACTGCAGCACAGCAGTTATTGGATCTGTGTGAAAGTCCTGGAAAACAAGAAAAAAAAAGTGGCTCACATGAGTAAAATAACATTTAAACAGAGAAAAGGGCAACTGGTTTCATTTGCTTTCCAATTTTCGTCTTTCTTTTTGGTCTCTGAAGAATGACTTTGAATTGCATAGAGTAATTTTTATATTTTGCTAGCCCTAGTCATCTTTATTTTAAAGTGGAGGCTGTAAAGCATTTGTGTTTCTTTGCACAAGACCAGAATTTGGAGATGTCACCCTGGGGTGGGGCACCTCCCTTACCTGTAACGAGCAGCAGTCACAAGCACAGCAATACTACTTCTGAGCTCCCAAATGGCTGCTGTGGATTCTCCTGTCTTTGCCATTCAGCCTGTGTGACAAGCAGTGATTTGAGACCACTCAAATTCATTAAGTTCCATGGGTTTGGGATTTTTTCTGCTTTCTTTGCAGTGGACCTGAGGAAAAGCATCATACCTCAGGTGTTGTTTAGCAGCTTTCCACTAGTCAAAAAGCAGTGATAAGATTTGCTTCAGACTAGAAAACTGCTTTGTAAGTGAGCTAAAATAATTGTGCGTGTGCATGATAGAGAGAAGAAAGGTGAGTTTGTGCTGCTGGTGTAAAAGCTGCATCATCTGACTGTTAATGCTTAGCAGGGTCCAGTCAGGATGCTGTATCTCAACATCACCCTCCGGCTGCCCGGGCATCCTCTCTGGGTGATGCTCAACTGAGTCATTTCCTTTTTTCAGAGCTGTCAACTTCTCCTGGAGGCAAACGATGGCGAGACCCCCCAGGTTCCTGGGGCTCCTGCTCCTGGCCCTGGCTGCAGCCTGGTCTTGTAGGTTCCTTGTTGCTGTAGCACAGCGCGGGGCCGCGGCAGGTGTCCCACATTTCACCCGTGGTCCAGATGAACAGCAGGCTAAGAGTTTTTGTTCTGTTTTCTCTCCTTTCTAGATGGACAAGCAGCAGTGGTTCTGAAGCAGAGTCAGGTATCTGTCACCAAAGAGAAAGATAAAACTGCACGGATTGAGTGTCTGGCCGAGGGCATCTCCAACTTCCGCCTTGCCTACATCCATTGGTACCGACACCGGCCCAACAGGGCTCCTGAACGGATCCTCTTCATTGGGTCAGATCCAGACTCTTATGATGAAGAGTCCTACAGGAACAAGTATTCCGCTGAGAAGCGTGATAGAAACATCTGCATTTTAACAATCAAAGACATCAGCTCTGACGATGAAGGTACCTACTACTGTGCCTTCTGGCCGACCCACAGAAGCAGAAGACCACAGGCAGCCTGTGCAGAAAGCTGCCTGCACCCCGAGCAGCAGGCTGGCTGTCAAATGCACCTCCCTGCCTCGAAACCATCCCAACAGGTTGATGCTGAGTGGGTAAGGAGAAATAACAGGCAATGGGAAAGGCACAGAAACGCAGCGTGCTGCAGCCCAGCTGGTACAATGCACCGTGCTGGGGAAAAGGAGCACTCCTGGGCGTGGTGGTCCCACAGCTGAGCTATGCAGTGACACAGATCACCTTTGAATAACAGAGATGCTTTCCCAAATATAGTCTGAGACAGCAAAAATTATGGCAGAGAAGGGAGCACAGGAGGAGGCTGTTTGCCCCGAAAATCTAGCCTGGGAGACTTCAGATGGAGGTCATGATGGAGATACTGGTGATTCTCACTGGCCACTCCCATCTTAATGGCCATGGCGACAAGGACTATTTTTAACACCAATACCCCTCAGGGCAAAATTGTTTCAGATAGAGTATTTTAGGGCCTTTCTACACTGTTACTGCTGTGGTTTAGCTTGTTGTTAAATTTAACCCCTTTGGTGGTTGCGTGTTGAAGAACCACCACTGGATGTGCTGAACGAGTCATTTCCTCCTCCCAGACATTTGATGTGTTCTCCACCTGACGGGCTTTGCAACGTTCCTGTTTCTTTAGTTCATTTCCAGGTTTAACCCCCGCAGGCAGCATGCTGCTGCTTTCAGTCATCCTTCCAACTTTATTTTGGTCCCGTAAGCCTTTCTTCCCTCTCCCCTCTCCTTCCCACGCCCTGGCTCCAAACTCCAGCAGTTTCTTCCACTCACACAAGTTCTCCTCTTCCTACTCTTCATCTTGCAGGTGGAGATGGCCAGGGAGCACCGGTGCAAACCCCGGGGCTGCAGAGGGAGCTGGAGGGCAGCTCTGCCCGCATGGAGTGCCGCATAGCAGACGAGACCGTCCTGCACTGGTACAGACAGCTTCCTGGGGAGCCACCAAAGAGGCTACTGTACGTGATGGGACAGTCACCTGTTTTTGATGACAGCAGCTTTGGCATGAGAGTTCGAGTTTGGAAACTCAGCACCGAGCCTCTCTACAGCCTCACAATACAGTCCTTAACCCCAAGGGATTCCGGCACCTACTACTGTGCATATTGGTTTCATCGAGGCATCACAGCCTTAGACGGGCAAAGATAAGCCATACAAAAAGGTGTTTTGTGCTCTGAATCAGCCAAAAGTTCAGATACTGCCTTATTCCACCCTTTTCTCACGATTTTCTACAGCAGGATAGAAAAAATAGGAGTCTTGTGACAGCTGTCAAAGAGATGATGTTAACCATCAGTATATCATTTCACACAAATCTGTAACATGCAGAAACTGGAGAGTTCCAGTCACTTTAAGGTGAATGCATGAAACATTGCACTCTAAAATGAAGGCTTGTTTGCACTGGAAGCACTCACTTGATGGCAAACAGCTTGACTGTGTGTCTGAACAAATGTTAGCTGCTCATTTCTCTTCTCTTCTCTTCTCTTCTCTTCTCTTCTCTTCTCTTCTCTTCTCTTCTCTTCGCTTCGCTTCGCTTCGCTTCTCTTCTCCTCTTCTCTTCAAATCCTTGAAGCAAACAGAGAAACATGTCTCCATTCCCTCAGTGTTCTCCCTTGAAAAAAAAAAGACATGAATATAAAAGAAGGTGAGAAGACCAGGCGATCTTGCACATCCTTGACCTTTTTCTTTCATCTTCCTTTGCATTTCAATCACTACAAACTGTTACAACAGCCCAGAAAGCCTAATTTTATTGTCACAGTTTCCTGTGTGATGTGTCCAGAGCAGAACTGAACTCCTCAGCCACAGGCTGTGCCTCTGGCACACAGAGACTCTCAGGCCCTTTGGGTCAAGTGTACTGAGTTTCATAAATCAGGTTCTATGCTCAAAGACTGGTTCTAGGAAAGCTGGCATTTGCCTGATGGCTAAGTCAGAAAATGGAGATAGTTTTGTGCCTCCAGGTTCCTGGATGAGGACAGAGTACATGTGCTCAACATCCTGTGAGATATTCCTCTTCATGCACCTGGACCTTCAAAAAGGAGCATTAACACTCCCTTAGTGGTGGTTTTACGGTTCCACAGGCTCTGAACATTGTCTTTGCTAAACCTTTGGTCAGGGTGGCCTGACAGAAAATTAAACAGACTTTCCCACAGCCATTTGTTGGGAAGAGAGGGACACTTTCCATTGTCACCACACAGAGGCAGGTGGCTCTCCTTGCCCTGTTCTCCCTGGAGCCCTGTGCTCTTGGGCACCTTTCCAACATGTGCCTACCGTTGGCTTGTTGCCTGTGGCCAAGTACCAGCAGGAGGGAGCCCGAACAGCTCATCTGCCTCCTCACTGGTCACAGGAGAGCACCCCATGGCACCAGCCCCTCCTCAAGATGCCCCTCTGTGGTGGCTGCTGACAGGCTCACTTTTGTTTTCCAGTCTTCCTTTGCAAGAAGTGTTTGCATCTCCACTGAGAGTCAAACCTAAGTCCTGCAGCCCTGTGCATCTTCAGGCACTCAGCACCAAAGCAGGTCCCCGTGGGGCAGCTGCTCTGGGCGCTGCAGACGCCTCTGCAGTGCTGTGGGGGACCTCAGCACCAGCACTGGGGCACCCTGGGCACTTCGGCGTGCCACAGCTGGGGGGCTAAGCTGAGGCAGCAGCAGGAGCTCCCTGATGGGGTGGGGAAATGTCTCCCCAAGCCACAGGCACCGAGCACCTCTCTGCACGCCTCACCGCCCACTGGTGTGACCTCTGGGCTGAAACGTTCCTGCCCCAACACACAGCTGGAGCTGCTCTCACTCACAGCCCTTCCTCAGTGTCTCTAGCTTGAGTTTTCAAAGCCCACAGTCCTAGAATTTACCAGTTTTTCTCATATTTACCCGAAAAGCAGGTGGGACCACACCCTTCTGACAGCTTTTAGCATTTGCCAGCCTGGAGCAAGTTTTCTGCAAACGCGCCTCACCTACTTGTGCACAGAAGACTCATGCCTGAAGAACCCTCAAGAAAGTCACCTCCTCTCCTCCTCCCGTGCAACACCGCTCCCATCTGGGGTCCACTCCACTCCCCCTCAACTCCCCAGGACAGCAGAGTGTGAGAAGCAAACATGCTGCTGGCAGTGCTCCTGGCCACGGCTGCCTGCTCTTGTGAGTCCTTCCTCTTTCCTTATCTTTCCTTGCAGGCACCACTGGCTGCACTAAGTCACCCTTCCAGATCCCTACATTTCAACTAGTGAAAACATGTATTCTCCTTTTTTTTTTTTTCCCCCTAGATGGATATGCACAAGAAATTCCTGTGCAGAGTCCTGTGTCCATCACCAGGTCCCAAAAAAGTGTGCGGATGACCTGTGAAATCAAAAGTTTAGGGGGAAGTTTCGATAGAACCTTCATACACTGGTACCTGCAGAAGGAGGGGAGAGCTCCAGAGCAGCTGCTGTACATTTCAGGAGGGCAACCTTCCTTTGAAAGTGGCTTCCAAGCAAACAGGTACTTGGTTGAAAAAGTTTCTGGCCAGAACCGGTGTATTCTTGCAATAAAAGATGTAACTCCAGACGACGCTGCTACCTACTACTGTGCCTACTGGGATCCTCACTGTGGTAGAAACTCAAAGATCATCATGGTAAAAGAACTTCCCTCAGAGTCTGAACCACAGGGCTGTAACTTTGCCACTCCCCAGGTCTTCTCGCTCCACCTGATGTGAACTGCTGAAAG
>NW_008588778.1:0-16774 GCF_000691845.1 Merops nubicus
CTCGCTCGGGGAGCGGGCCTCCAGCGCCCGGCGGGGCGGGAGAACTCCAGCCGGAGCTGCGAGGAGGAGCGGGAGCGCGCTCCCGCCAGCGCTTCGCTGCAGGCGCTAGGGACGCGGCTGTTCGCTCTCCCTGTTTTTCCCCGTGAAATGGAAGAAGATGCTTCGTGTGAGGGCAGCGAGTGGGAGAGGAGGCCCTGGAGGCGTAAGGAGACTGTGAGCTAAAGATATGGGAGCTCCTCTCCGTATTTGATGTACAGGCTGCTGCAAACTTGTGCACGTGTGCTTAGGAAGTGGTAAACTGGAGTTCAGGACACAGTTAGCTTGGGTTTAGGGTCTTCCCTTGTTGTAGCTCTTGAAACTTAGGGATCCCTGTGATCTGTGTGGGCTTGATAGGGATCAAAGTTGGTAGCTGCTCGTTGATCTTGGCGTCTCTCGTGGTCTGAGTGAGCTGGGAAAACAGATGAAGAGGAACAAATGAGTTGATAGAAGCTACAGATGTGTCCAGGAGAGAATGTGCCTCTTAGTGCAGAGAAGAAATGTCATTGTGATTAGAAATAACGTCATGAAAGCAGTTAACAGTGAAGTTCAGCAGTTTACATTAACTGGAGGTAAACATAACCTTCTAGCAGGTCTAGTATTACAGGTGGTCTGTAAAGAGAATGTTTTATACGGGCCATAGTCTTCACTGGAGGCGCAGGGCATGTGAGGTTCATGAGAAAAGTGAATGAGGAAGATGCTTTAAATCATTTGCCCTAGATCTGGACTTGCAGAATTGCTAGGTCTGTGGTCAGGCTCAGGGCTCTCTTTGTTATGGGACTGGACCTTATGTAGTAAGGGGAAGAGATCTTGTGTGAGCTTTAAGTGGTTCACTAGTACCCGTAAACTAAGATAATTAACAAGGCTGTGTTAGTGGTTGGTATTTAAATGTTGGTGTATGGTTCTAAAGCCACTGTGTTGAAATCAATAATAAAAATGAACATCTTATGGCACAGTGTTGCCTGAAGGTCTGAACAGGGGCATACAGTTTATCAGTTAGATGATACTCTCTGAGTTTTTGTGAGTTTGGTTTTGTTTTCAAAGTACAAATGGCATTTCACAATGCCCTAAGGGGACTTTTGGTCCTGAGCCTTTCCATTCTTTTCTGGGCTCTACCAGTAGAGCATGGCTTCATACAAGTGGAGTTTAAAACACAGTGGACTTCTGGGGTACAGAGTTGGACTTAATTTTAGTGAGCCCTGGAAGATAATGCTGGCACAACTGTATGTGCACACATGAAGTTTTTAATGTTTTGGAAGGCTCATCTTGAATCTGCTCTACTTGTTTTGGATTCAGATTTAGAATTAGACCTTGCTGCTTCCTCTTAAACTCTGAGATTTCAGGCTGTAACTTCAGTGCTAGTACAAACTGTAGTGCTGAAGCTGCACTGGTGATATCTACTTTGGAGAAGAAATGGGCAAAACTTACTCAAGGGGATAGAAAGTTGATGGTGTCAGTAAGACATGGCTTGTAATAGCAATGAAAGGTGATTCCTTTCATTGAAAAAGAAAAGAGCAGGTGAAGTTCTCATACCAGACAAATTCCTGTATTTATTTTTCTGTGTTTAAAGACTTTGTGTAGCTACCATGCATATTTTATCTCAAATCACTGAAGTGTGTCTGGTCCAGATGGTTTGACCTGTAATACCATTAGGCAGATTTTTTTTTTAATTACAGAAGTCTTGGCATCCTGCATTTTGAAAAAGTCTGTGAATACGTTCTTTGAATGCAACTGATCTTAGGCATTGTGTATCTGCCAGTGATGTAGTGTGTTGATTTGATCTCCTTCTTTGTGGGCAAAAGTAGAAATAAAACTTCTTTCCTTGTAAGCATGGGAGTCTGCTGCGTATATGAAGTTTAGGATAAAAGCTCATGTTTAGTGAGCCATCCCTGAGTGTGTATTGTTACAGCCTTCACTAGGAGAATGGGAGTTGGAGAGTGCAATGTTGTCAGCTGCTCATTTCAAACCTCTTGAAGCTAAACTCTTAAAGTTACAAGATGGAGATCTTCAGATCTTGTGATTTGTGATAGAGGAATTCTTCTAATTTCTTCTTCATTTTACAGTTTTGGGCATAGCTGGATTCTTTTTAGATACTTGTCTTGTCCCTAGCTCAGTCTGATTTTCTCAGATGTCTTTTTTGGCAGCAGTGCCAGACAGTTAAGTTACTTTTAGTGTAATGGGGAAGGACAACTTCCCTAATTCTAGTTTATTGTTAAAAACACTGAATTCAGCTTGCCTTAAGCTTTGTGTGGTTTCTAGTTTCAAGGTCCCCTTTATATCCTTTCTCTTGGAAGAAGGAAGATAAAAAGGGTTGACTTTGAGAGCAGTCAGAATCCTTAGCACATAAGTAAGCTGGGAACAAGGTGAGAACTGAAATCTTTGTAATCAATTATTTTAAAAGCTGGGGGTAGATCTAAATCTGTTTGTAGAAGTTGGAGGCCATTGTCCACTTCCAAGTAAAATGTGGGTGGCCACATCAAGTTGAAGCAAGAGCATTATCAATTTTTTTTCTTTTTTTCTCTGGGATATCTGAATTGTCAATTGATCTGAATGAAGGGAACTCAGATCTTCCTTGAAATGTCAGCTAGTGAGATGAAGAAATCTGATCTGCTTTGGTTAGCTACTAAAAAGGCAGAAATTACTATTGAGGCCATATCAGGGTGATAGAGACTTCTCTTGCAAGCATAGAAGGGATTGAACAAAGGATCATTTGCTTTTCATCCTCCATTTGGACTGTAATTCTAGCAAAGCCTGTCCTGAAATTCTGAATCTTTCGGGACATGTGGTGTTTAGCTTTTTCTTTGCAAGTGATTTGAGGGATTCTTCTACAGAAATTCTCATGCTTGGAAAGAGGAAAACTCAGTAGTGTCTCTGCTGTATGAATGACAGGATATTTGGGTCTCAAGTCTCAGTGCAGGCTTTGGATATTGTGAAGAATTAGAGTAAAAAAGCAGATTCTAAAGACTTGAAGATGATTGAGTGACTTTAAAATACCAAAAAAAAGAAATTAAGTGGAGATACCAATGTATTCATAGCTTTTGCATTTAGTTTTTTTTCAGTGACAGCTAGATTGCTTATAGCTGGAAAAAAAAATGAAAGAAGCAACTGTGCTAGGTGTGAGAGAAGGTATGTTTAGCTCAAGGTTTTAGTCATACTGGTGGCCAAAAGCAGATATCTGGGGAATACTTGTACACTTGTCTTCATGTGTGATACTACTCTGAGTACTTCTTCCTGCAGTTTGTAGCTCAGCAGCTGTTTGAGCAAGACCCACTTGTGTGTTAGTGGAAGCTCATCCTGTGGTAAGGAGTTCACTAAATAATTTGTTAACTTGTATTAAAAGCAACTTGCTTTGTTTTGTATTTTCCACCCTCTTCACTGGAATATCCTGTGTTCTGCTTAATGGTTCTTTTCTTCAAACTTTATTGGATGAGATGAGCTATTTCAGCCCCTTGCCTTTCCACTGCACTCCTTTGATGTAAAGGTGTGTTAATTCTTTTCCTTGAGAAAGGTCTTAACTGTCATTGTTGATTTCACCAGATTATGAACATCTTTATTATATGCCTTATAAAAAGAAAAAAGTTATGTCTGTGCTCTCTATTCTTGTAAACTATCTTGATAATCCTGCTTTTGGTGATGATGTTGTCAGGTAGTTTATAACATGTTTTTAACCAGCATAGCCAAAGGAGCTGGTTGTTGGTGTGTATGTGGGAGGTAGGTTTTCCCCTTGGGGAATGCTATTGACTTGTTTTTTGGTTGGATGATTTTAGTCTATGTGATGATGCACCACAATTGACTTTGTGTGGGGTAGAGTGGGACTTTACTCTCAGCCTACATATTGTCTGTGAATCATTATGTGTTTGGGGGGTGGGTGGGAGAGTAGGGGTGACTGTATTAGTCCACTGTGTTTGAGGCAGGCTGGCAGTGATACTTTCATGGCTCTTTTTTTTTTGCATGTCACCCTTCATTTGTAGCATATCAAGATTTGCTTTCCAAGACTTTTAATATGCCTAGATGGGGAAGACCACTGTGACCTTTTATATGACATCCCAACTTCTTCCCAGAACCAGCAAGAATTTGTAGGAGCTGGCTTGGTAACGGACTTGCTTCATCCTTTCTGAAACAAGGCTTAGCCTTAAAAAGGATATACATGTATTTGCTGCTGACACTTTGATTCAGATGTTATTAGGCCTATGACTTGCTGATAAATCATTATTAATAGCACCTCTTTCAGAAGTGACTAGGTGGAAGGACCTGATAGAAATAAGCTGAGTCCTTCATATAGTCGTATTCACAAGCTTGTCCAGTTCCACACCCATTTATTAAGAAGTTTTACTTTTTTTATCATGAAGTTAGCTGCTTAAGTTCTAAGGTAACACATTCTTTACCTTTACAATTACTCTTTCTAGTGTTTAACCCTGGGGTACAGAGACTACTAACAGTAATTGCTGAACTGTGGCTTGATGTCCACTTCTGTACTGAGGACGAGGTTTCCAGAATGGCTTTTAGAAGGTACAGAGTTGGGAATATGGGGTGAAGTGCTCTTGGTGCTGTCAGCCCAAAGTCAGGCTTAGAGAAACCTGATTCATGGTCACTTGTTAGAGCATCAGTGATATTATTTTTTTTTTTTCTTTCTGTTTGGGTGCATAGTAATAGCAAAAAGTTGTTTGAGGAAAGTAGTTCTCTGTAAACCTGCTTTTGGTATCACTAGTAATAATTGTGAGAAGGTGAACAAGCAGCCATTCTTTGGAAAATTTCTGGAGTACCCAGCTTTAATCCTGAAGGCAAAGGGATCTTGTTTGGGTTGGAAAAGAGTCAGTGGTCAGAGTTTAAGAAGAGAGATGATGAAGTTGATTTGTCAGCTAGCAAGCTGTTAATCATAAAAGTGCAAGCCTCTTCAATATGTGTGAGTGAGAAAAGCAACCAAGGAGCAGAGCTAGCCCAACTAGCTGTGGAGTGTTCCTTCAGGGAGAGCCAGGAAGTGGCAAGAAGTAGTTGGTAACCTACTCTATATACTTCCACACTATCCAGAGACACCTGAATAGACCATTCCACCTGTGGTGCAGTGTACAAAAGGTTAGCTTAAACTGCCCTTGGAAAGCCTTGCTTGGGGTACTGTTCTTAAACTGCTGTGACTCACTTTGTTGTGGTTGTCTGATACAGCCTTGCCACAGAAGAGATGTCTGACCTTACTCAAACAGTTGTTTGTAAAGCTAAGTCACTCATTAATTCTGTCTTGTGCAACTTAACGCAGGGGCAATAACAATTTTCAGCTGGATTCACATGGATAGAATGGATTGTGTAGTCAGTTAGGAAATGTCCTGGCAGCCTTACAGGCCCTGAGCCTACAAAATGCAGACTTTTACATGTAAAAAGATGACTTCACAAATTATTGGCCTTGACTTTGGAATTCTTTGTTTTTGTAGCATTGGTAGTACATGAACCTTGGTAGTGTCGCAAGCGTGTTGCTTCCAGAGAGTTTCTGCTTGCTTTCTTTATGACTGATAACTTGTTCTTTTTGGATGGTCTTGCAATACTTTGGGTAATGTATTATATCTCTTTCCCATTTAAAATCTGTTGAAAGAATTTACAAGGGGATATAAATGCCAAATCTCAGGAACCAGGTTCCCCTTTTCGCAGCTTGAAGGCTCTTCAGTGTACTTAAGTAGTGTTTGGTTGTGTTCTGCTTAGTGAAGTAGGAGAAGGGCTTGTGGCTTTTTGGAATATCTGTCTTGGGGAAAAATCCTGGTCCCAGAATGTGCAATACTAAAAAGAGACACACCATAACTTTGCTTGAAATTCACTCTTTGCTTACAGTTTAAAGCTATTCTCAAAAAGGTTGTGTGTCTGTAAGATGTGTGCTTCTCCACTTCCAGGGCTCATATTCTTGTATCACTTATGTTTAATGCAAACAAATGTAACATAAAAAATACATTTAACAAGAGCATCTTTCCTGCTTTTCCTAAGATCACAGTAATACCTGCAGGTGTGTTTAACCTGTGATTATACAGTTTTGTAAAATTAACTCCTTTTGGAGTGAATGTGTTCTTAAGAGCAAGCAGGTGGAAGGAGAAGGAAAAATGCCTAGTGAGAGCTGGGAGTCTTGAACTTGCACAATGAATTATGTGGCTTCTAGGAGTATTAGTAATTGTCTGTAAACTTGCCATGTGAAAGCTTGTGACTATCTGAAGGCAGCTTTTATGTGTAAGCCCTAACCAGAGCATGCAACAGGGTATCAGCTGATGCTCCTGCTGCTGTCCTTGCATTGCTTCTGTGATCAGTCATTCAACCTGCTCACTCTGTTGCCTCTTGTTACTTAGGTTCAAGGCCACAAGAAGAGGTGGGACAGGACAAGCTTGCAGGCTGGGAGTAGAATGTGGGGGAGTAGGACAGGTCTTCTTGGCAGCATAAGTAAACATTTGGTGGTGACTCTGTGCTGTCTTGTCTGACAGCATTTAAAAGTTTTATTTAGCTTAATTTTCAAGCTGCCAGTTTACTATCTAAAACCATTTTTTCTCACTTTGAGCTGATAGTAACTGGTGTGAATTGGAAAAAAAGGCAAGAGTACAGCATGGCAAAGAACTAGTTAAGTGGCATTTTCCTTGAATTGTCTGTCTGTCTCTTGATTTATCTAAAGTTACCATGGTCCATCTCCTGGCTTTCACCAAGCCTTAGTCTTGAACTGTTCCTGAGATGACTGGAGAAGTGAAAAGCCCATCAGTCACTTTTCTTTGGTTTGACTGATAAGTGTTTTACCCTTGAATGGCAGATATTCTCTTGCTACTGCCTTTTTATAGTAAGATTACTGTTTCCTTTCTCTCCTGGACAATGTTTTCTGAGGTACTGTGACTTACCAGAAACTTCTAAATGGTGTAAAAAAAAAAAAAAGCTAAAATGAAGGCAAATTGCTGGTGGTGATGGGGAAGCTAATCCCATAACTGGTTACTTTTTCTTTGAAAGATGGGTGATCTGGTGGGGTAAAATCCTTCACCTTGACTGCATTTTTGAGGACCGAATGGAACAGCTAATTCCCCAAAAGGTGAAGTGTTTGTTGGTACCATTTCCAAAGATAATTTTATTAATGACCTCATGTCCAGCAATACCGTGAAGTGTGTGTGTAGTCCTGAAAATCACGGTGAACAATTTGGAAAGGAATCTGGGTTTTCAGGCAGTATTGAGTTGTTTTGCCCCAAGAGGCAAGAAGTAGATGTAAAGCAAGTGCTTGTGCTTTACAAGCACGGGTTTTAGTAGTTCAGTCTATAAAACCTGAAGGCTAATAAAATATGTTGATTTTATGTTCAGTTGAAAGTGTCCTTTTCTAATTTTTGTCTTGCTCAATTTTCCTTTACCAGTCAAATGAACAATATGAATGTGGGAACTTTTGGGTCTTGCTTCTTGGTATTTATACCCCAGGGCTGTTAGCTTTGCTGTGGGGCCAGGTACCCTCTGTTTACTGCCCTACCCATTTAAGCTGTCATCTTCTATTTGAATACTGTTCCTTGACAGTTTTATAATGGAAGCAAACAAAATTGGTTTTCATACTAGAAGCTGCACTAATTTACAGTAGCAGTGGCCTTGCTGACAATTCAGTTAAGAGAAGGGTATCTTCTGGTCATGGTTTTGTTGTGATAATAACTATTGGTTTTGATACCAGTTTTGATTGGCACATTTCCATTTGTGTAGTGTAATTTCTAATGTGAAGTGATCAGTATATAACATACTAGAGGAAAGCTTTGACTCATCTGCAGTGATGGACTAAAATTGGATTGCTGAGTGGGGTGCCAATCTGGTTCTGGGCCCTCCCTGCAGCTGGTATGGCTCAGCAGCTTGTGGAGCAGCTGCTGAACTGCTGGTTAGCCCCATGTATTGAAGAAAACTCACTTTGGTGTCTGCTCAGTGTGATCACTTGTAATTTGTAGTGGTCCAGCATCTGTGCTGCAAGCAGCTGATGTCTCTGCACAGTGGGGATGGTGGAATCCTTACAGCTGTCCAAAAGTAGTAACCAGGCTGTAGTTAACTGGAGCCCTTGAGCTACGTTTCCATACAGCACTAACTGAGATAGGAATTGCTACAGTCTCTACTAGAGGTGAGCATCTGTGTGTGTATCTGTGATGTCTTCCCCAGACTGCTCTTCCACCTGCTTGCTTGTGTCTCACAGAAGAATACTTCTCTAGGCAGAAATAAAGATATTGTAGAACTGTCATGAAAACTCTCAAGCCATGGTAAGCCTTGGAAAGGTTTTTTTTTTGATTTGGCCCTGCCTGCCTTAACTGCAGCATTAGCTTCTAGAAAGCTTCAATCCTTGAAGAAACGGTGTTGAAGGACTCCATGTTTCACTGAGGAGACAGTGAAGATTCCTGTGGACTGACTGCCTGCAGCTTGGCTGAAAGCTGCAGGTTGAGTTCCAAGGTTGGCCCTCGCTGGGTGAACTGCTGTGGGCGCAGAGCCGCGAGGTGCGGCCTGGAGGCCTCGCCACAGGGACTGAGGGGCACAAGCACCTTAAGTCTGTGCCCTGAGTCTGCACAGCTGTGACCAGTGCACTGCTCTGGCAAAAAGAGGGCCTCACTCGTTCAAATAGAGGTCCTGTCCAGGGACTTCAGCTGTGGGGCTAAAGGTTCTGATTGAAGAAGTCTTCACGTACAAATGGTTGGGTGCTACAGAGGGTGCTGACTTTCGAGAACCTTTTCTCTTACTGTTTCCAGCAGCATTTTGCTGCAGCTGAGTTACATGGTCACCTGGGGGGGAACTGACATCTTCTTTGTTGCTGCCCTTGAGCTTGGTATTTGCCCTCTAAAAGGGAAATAATGCCTAGTTTGTTTTTGATCTGTGATCTGTAGAGTCAGTACAATCTCTAAGCTGCCAGTTAGCATCACTGTGATGGAATTTCACTTGCCACAGCATTTAATTCAGCTGTTTCATAAACATAGCTCCTATACTTGGGATTCTTTATAGTAAAGCTGGCTGGTATCCATGATTATCAGAAAACACAGTAACTCTTAAAGTGGCATTCTTTTAGAATCTCTGGTAGTACTGCTTTTAGGCCCAAGGTTTGTAAGAATTGCAATCCAATCTTTGAGATGCAACATAGCACAAATATGAACACCTGTGGTTTAGTTCAAACTGTCCCTCTTGAGCCAGATTCTTCTTCTTGTCCTCTAAGGCAGTGGTCTCCAAAATGGAGCATGTAAAATTATTTCATTGATGTACAGGAATGAAATATATTTTGTACCATTAGTAAAAACAATAGAAATTTTAAAACAGTGTTTATTAAGTCTTTATGTCAGCCTTTTAAAACTTCTATTTTTGTGTGTTTCTAATCTATATAATAGTGCAGTAGTAAATGTATATAATTTACAAATGTACATATGTTGGGGGTGCGTGTTTAACAAGTTCTTTACTGATAAAATAAATGCAATCAAAAAAGTTTGGATACTGCTACTCTAAGGCATTTGAGGAAACACATTTGGGCACTAGAACCTTTTCAGGTTCATCACGGACAACAAGCTGAAGGTGTCAGGGCCTGGCCTGCTAATGGAGGAATTTGAAGTGTATTACTTTAATGATGCTGGCTTTGTGGTGATGTTTTCCCTGCACATAAGAGAGACCACCTTCCTAGGTCAAGACCTTCCTGAGGCATTCTTTCCCAGCTGAGCTCCGAGTTCTGCTTGCCTGTAACATCTTAATCTGTCAGTTGGATGTAGTCAGACTTTGTAAAAGAGCAAGAATGTAATTTAAACTGAGAGATGGTTGTTCTGCTTAAGCACTTACAGTGTCCTTCAGTGTTTATTAATATGAGATCTTCTCCAAGATGAAGATGTATATCAAGGCATAGGATGGGACATACTTTAAGTATGTACAGATTATATTAAATTTTTCTAATTCATAATAAGCTTGTCTTGAAAAAGAATGGCAAACCTATTGTAGAACTTCTTCCTGTGATGGAGTGGCAGCAAGCCAGGCTAATTATAATACAGCAGTGTTCATCTCTGTCATGAGTGTAAGTGAATCTTTCAATTTCTGTTTGAGCAGGTGAATATGGTCTCACTTTACGGTGAAGTCAACCAAAATGTAGGAGAGAGATGTGAATAATATTGTTTGACTGTAGACTGGACTAAGAGTGAATATTTTTAAATATCAAATAATGCTTGTTTTACCAGGCAAATGATCAGAAATATGTTTTCCTGCAGGTTTTGGAAGGAAGGATGTTGTAGAGCACTTGCTGCAGACAGGAGCCAACGTTCACGCTCGTGACGACGGGGGACTGATACCCCTTCACAATGCCTGCTCTTTTGGTCATGCTGAGGTGGTTAGTCTGTTACTGTGTCAAGGGGCAGACCCAAACGCCAGAGACAATTGGAACTACACTCCTCTGCATGAAGCTGCTATCAAGGGGAAGATAGATGTGTGTATTGGTAAGTGCCTTTCACTTGTTTTATTGAAGCTTTACTGGATATGTGTCTTGTGCCGTTGTAGTTGTTAATGTGCTTGTTCTTAAAAGCTAACTTATTTTAAATTCACAGGTAGGTATAGTCATAGTCATCTAAGATAAATGTTTTCATGGTGTATAATACAAGCTTTGCTGAACTTGCATCTGAAAAACTAACCTGGTGAGGTTTGTGAAAGTCTCATCTATTAAATGACAATATTAAAAATCTGAATATGGAAGCTTGTCTTTCTTGATCACTCTCAATAAAATTAGCTTTACTAGGTAAAGTCTTTGCTTTTTGGGCTGCTCTTTATGTTGTCTTAGTGGTTAACCTTTTGTTCTGTACAGTATAGGGAAGCATCTTATTAGTCCCTTGGAGCTTTCCAATACAGGTTACAAGACACCGTTGCTCACAGTGGTTTTTTTGTCTTAAGTGTTTGTGCTGTAGCCTGGAGCCAAAGCAATTTCAAATAAAATTGAACACTTCAATCGATTTAAATGTGTCTAGAACATATAAAGAGCTTTTCAGTCAGGATGCCTTTAACTTTTATGTTTTTTCTTAGTGTACTTAGTACTACTTTTTTCTAAATGGAACTTCTGTTTTTATTTCTTAAACTCTGATGAGTTTCTTGAACTTAACAGTTCTGGTTCTTCTCACACCTACTAGTTTGAATAAACTGGTCTTCTCAACACTATGTATTTTTTCAAATGTGGAAGGGAAAACTTGACTTTTAGGAACTAGAGTTAAGATTATCAACATAAGATTTGTTCTATGTGTTATCCAGTTAAGACATAATTTTCAGAATTCCAAATAATGTCTTTTTGCTTAAAGACTTATTACATAAGATTCCTGCAAAGAAACCTGCAAAACTTGTCCTATAAGTTTTTCCATTAGCTTTATTGCAATATTTGTCCCTACATAGAAAAAAAAAAGTTGGGGGGAGAAATTGAAGGAAACACCAAAATGTAATTTTTTTAGGCTATTTCTCCTTTGTGTTCAAGGTAAAACATGGAGAATATTCTACAGAAATTCCTAAGTATGGTTGATTATGTAGCAATACTGTGGGGAGTGATCCATTCATAAAGCAGGTCCCAGTAAGGGTCTACTGTGCCAATGGTGAATGGAGAAGTGAGCTTAATTCCAGTCAGTAATGGGAGTTTTGTGTCCAACTTAAAGGAAGTAATTACTTTGGTCTGTTCAGTGCTAAGAATCTGCATGGCTTTGGGAACTGCTGATGGAAAATACAAATTAAATGGGTGAAAGCTGACTGTAAGAAGGTGAGGAGAAAAGAGACCTGTAAAAGAAGACTGGATTTGTTTGCTTTGCAAAAGATTTGTCTTGCTTAGTCTTTTAAAACCTTGTGACAAAGCAGGAGGGAATGCAGGTGCATGTCTTTGTGTTCATAGGTAATAGGGTGAAAGATGATTGCAACATAAGTTTTTAGGACTTGGAGAGACAGCATGGGTCCTGTCACTATGGGTGCTTTCTCTGTACTCTCTGGAGGAGACTGGGCAGATCAGATCAAGGTGACATGTGGTATATCAACTTTGATGTGCAATGCTGGCAGTAATTTGAAATTATTTAAATCTATTTTCCATAATCAAAGAACTCATGATACCTTTAAAGGTATCTTCTCTCTACTCGAGAAAGAAGTTGTGAGCTTGGTGAAAGGAAGTACAGAATCAAATTTATGCCTTGTACTACACAGAACTTCATTCTGCATTCCATGCACAGATTAGATCTGTGACTCTAAATGCTCGATGGCATGATCCATGTAGGTAAAATATTCAGCACATGGTACTCATCAAATCCCAGAGCTCTCACTGTCTCCTGCAGTTGCAGGGTTCCTTGGAAGCACTGAGCAGAGCTGCAGGACCGAGTGCAGTTCTTAGGAAGCTGCTGTGACAGATTGGAGTCTGGGAATTTTAAAAAAAAATTTTAAACAAACAAACATGATGCTACTGTTCTCAGTTTAGTTAGAGATCCATGTGTGTTGTACTGCAGTTAGATATTTGGTCTGTCAACATGAGAGTGACTTATTACTGAAGGCAATGTCACCCATCCCTAGATTTAATATGTACCGGAGTGTGATGTTTCTTTGGGATTTTTTTGATTCCATAAAACTGCTAGGACATGAGTCTAGCCAAAGAAGTCTATTCTTTCTTTTTTTGCAGTGAGTGTTTGCAATTTCTGTCTAGTAGGCAAGCATATTTTGCTGTCTTTTGGCAAGTTCCTGTTTCTTTTCAATGGTTTTATATATAATATTAACGTCTTCAGCTTTTCTCCCCAAAAGTCTTTTGAAGAAACCCATTATACACAGAGATAATGGAATAACAATTGCTTAGGGCATGAATTCTGACTAGGAATTTGAATTCCTGTCTGGAATATATTGCATATTATTGTTTTTTTACACTGTAAGTGTAGACTGGTACAGCAGATGTGATTGGAAAAAAAACTGCCCTGGGGAAAAAAAAAATCACATTTGTGGAGTGTTTCTTTTTAAAGAAGCAGGGCATGCTTTTAAATACCATTAATTGATGAATAGTCTCTGGAAATCCTGACATAACCTAGAATTTATTGCTGAACTTAGATACGTCTGAAAAGCAATAGACTGTAGAAGTAATCACCTGGCCTTATTTTTGGCTACCTGTTCTGGGCATCTTCTTCCAAATGATGTAATGGGAGAGAGTGTTCCAATTGATCTTCTTGCCTCCTGTGCCACCCTAGTCTGCACCTTTTCTTTTATGTATCTAGCATAAACACTTCTTTTGGCTGCTTTATGGGTCAAAAAGGCACAAAGTGATGATTGAACAGAGGGTGGAGATGCAGTACTCTCACAGCAAATGATTTTCTGAGAAAACTCAAGGCACTGAAGCAGAGTGGGAAGAGCAGCAGAAGTTGAGTAGCGATTGCAGTACAGCTACAGAATGAATGCTCTTGTGTCTAGAGTTAGTCTTTGAGTGGACTGTGAGTGCTCTCAGCTGTACAGCTGAGCTTAGACTGATAGATACAAACCCTGCCACTAGGAACCTTATGTAGAAATCAGTGTACATGAACTGGTGCAAACTCATCAGACCATGCACAAACTTCTACTTCAGGAACTTGAGAAGCAGCAAACCACCCGTATGATTTCCTCTTCTGTTTCTTTGCTTTCATATTGCAATCATGGGACAGTGTAGGAACTTAAAGGGAGCCAATACAAATGTGCTGAGTTTGGGAGGAATATGAACTGTGGCTCTCTTAGGTGGTAGTTGCTTTTTTTGTTCTGGGTCTGGAAGTGTAAGAGATCTTGGAGGATGGTAAGCAGTGCTCAGTTGGTTTGCTGACGGTCTCTTACAGTGTATTTATTCACTGCACATTTGTTTAGTTGCTAAGTAATTGAAAGCAGTGTTTGCTATGTGTAATCAATTTTTGGACTGAAGGTATTGAAGCATTAAAGCCAATTGTTAGTGTTCTCCAATATTTGTCTTCTAGGATTGCATTATTTATCAAGAAGATGCATTTTTTGGTGTCCGTGGACTGCTTCTAGAGCTAATGAAAAGTGGTTTTGTTCCTTGGTTGCATTTGCTCACGGAATAACAAATGGATAGTGAACTGCAAAGGGTGTTTGGAGGAATGCTGTGACATCAGAGGTGCATTTTGGGCTGGGGTGAAAGGATGATCTATTTCTTCAGGTGCAAGTCTGTAGTGCAGTGAGACCAAAGGTCTGTGTAGCTCACACGTCGTTAGTGACATGTAGCAGCTGATTGGAGACTGTGAATGGCTTAAGTGTGTCCTTGGTAAAGTAGAGCCTGCATAGCCACTGATATACAAAATTCTTGAAAGAGAGAGATAGTCACCTCTTAAATGCCACTTTGGTAAATCATGCTGAAATGCTGAAATGCAGGAGTTTTCTAAGAACAGTAATTTCTGTTTGCACTCCATGTATCCTTCATGATTTTATAGGCCTCTATCTTTTCTTCCCCTGAATGTCACTCTTTGAAGCTGAAAAACTTAGACTTCCATCGTGCTATCCTGTTGAATGTTCAGGGTTTTGAGGGGTTTTCTTTGTTTTTGTTGTTTTGTTTTTTTTTTTTTAAGATTGAGACATTTCTATGTGGGGTACAGACATTACAAGCTGGAGCACAGGAAGTTCCACCTCAACATGAGGAAGAACTTCTTTCCTGTAAGGGTTCCAGAGCACTGGAACAGGCTCCCCAAGGAGGTTGTGGCATCTCCTTCCTTGTAGACTTTTGAGACCCATCTGGATGTGTTCCTGTGTGACCTGCCCTAGACTAGATGGTCCTGCTCTGGCAGGGGGGTTGGACTCTATGATCTCTGGAGGCCCCTTCCAACCCCTGACATTCTGTGATTCTGTTATATCAAAACTGGGTGTAGTGGTTTTATAGGGCAACTTAATGTTCTTCTGTGTTGGTTTTCTGGTTGCTGAGCACTGAATGGGAGTAGCTCCAAGATATTTCCTGACTGGAAACAGCTCCTTTGAAACTGCGTTGGTGCAACACAGTTTTTGTTTTTTGGTTTCTGTTAAAAAAAGCTAGGCTAAAAATAACCTTACAGAAACTGTGCTTATGCAGTCTGTCTGTGCTTGCTTTGCCCTCCACTGTGCTTGTTTCTGCAGAGGCTGTAGTTGTTCCTACAAATTTTTTGGTGGTTGGTTTTGTTTTGGTTGGTTTGGTTTTGTTTTATTTTGGTTGGTGGTTGTTGTTGTTGTTTTTTCAGGTGCATCTCCAGCTAAGTGTTGTAAGAACTACAGGACTGCTAGCCTAAAAGTGATCTCAGGCTAGTTTGTAAGGGCATCCTTCACAATTATACAAGCCATGAACTTGGATGGTGATAATATGATTTATGGATCTCAACATGCAGAGTATTTCAGTAATTTTAGGGAAATAAAAAATTCTAGCTAATAAAGAGCTCCCATCAGAACTGTAAAAGTTGTTTTTTGTGTGGGTTTTGTTTTTTTTTTAATTACTTTCATGGTTTTTTCTTTTTTTTTCCCTGTTACCTTTTTTGACCTTGAAAGATACAGCAGGCAAGCAAACTAGAACTTGAAGTTTTCCAAGGTACAGGTCCTGCCTTTACCATAAGGGTCACTGTTACTTAAATATCTCTTTGTTAATATGTCAAAATGTTGCTTATCCTGCTGTGCTTCCTGGAGACTGGGGAAACAGAAGAGTTCATTAGCTATTAGCTTCTGCTGTTACATATCTTTAGGCTGAAATATGTGGAGAGAATATGATGTGAGCCCTTCCTGCAGGGCTTCTGTCAAGATTAAAAAAAAATCTTTGAAAGGCAGTTTATGGGTAGAACTAGTGCATAGTACACCTTGAAGGAATTGTAGAAATGGTAATTTGCCTAATCTTTGAACTGCTTGGCTGTTCGTTCACCTTGCAAAGAAGCACGTACACCAAATAGTGAAATAATTACAATAAAGAATACTTTTGTCCCTTGAGATTTTTAGAAAGCTGAAAGCATGTTGTCTTCCAAGTAGAGGAACTGTATTGGTCTAAAAGTTAGAGCTGTGTCTGGTTTTACTGCCTGGAGAGAGGAAGAAGGAAAGGGGGGAGAGAGGAGAAAAGAGCGAAAAAAACCAACCCACCCACCCCCACCCCCCCAAAAAAAAAACCCCACCAAACTCTAAACACCACCACCACACCACACAAAAAAAACCCACCCCAAACAAAAACTGACAGGATGTGCTATCAAAGAGCAAAACTGTGCAGCAGCTGGTTCTTTTTGGAGGTGAGGAGCAGGGTGAGGTGAGGGGGAGAAGCTTCAGCATCTTAACTGAAAAATAATTGCAGTGACTGTAGACTTAGGTGCTGTATTGACAGAAGCCTGTAAGAAGACTAGTAGCTTCTTAATAAGTATTAGAGGGGGCTATTGGTAGTTGAGGTACATTGGGAGCTGGATATGAATGTTGTTTGTTGGAGGGATGTACTGAATTCCCAAAGACTTTCCTGGAGAAGTGGTGTTCTAGAAAGGGGCATAGATTCAAAGAGGCACCCCTGGAATCTGATATTGAGAGGCTTGTTAAAATCATTGGAAAGCATTCTCAAGTGAGTACTTCCATATACTTTGTGTGAAATGTTTCACTATTGCTGCTGTTTATCTTGGAAGATTCTTGAATATTGTTAATATTCCTGCTTTGACTTTTGAACTACAGTTGGAACATTTCTACTACTGACTACTTGTAGTGTGCAGTTGGGAAGGCAGTCTCTGATATTTTAACTTTAAGCTGCAGGACAGTTGAAAGAATTTTAGCCTCTTCTTGTGTACCAGAAATGTGAATTTTATTCCATTAGGAGGACATTAAT
>NW_008588779.1:0-1208 GCF_000691845.1 Merops nubicus
CCCCACATAACACATATTTCTTTAATCATCTTCTTTTTATCTTCTTTCATTCTTCTTCTTTTCTTCTTATCGCCATCCTTCTTTTCTTCTTCATAATCAGTTCCCATGACTGAAGTTTTTTCATATCAACACGTCTTTCCCTGTTGCATGGGCTGATTGTTGCGATCATCTCCATCTTTCTTTTCTTCTTCACATTCAGTTTCCATTACTGAAGTTTCTTCATATCAGCACATCTGTTCCATGGGCCGATTGGTGTGCTCTAGCACTGGCTAGGTTCAGGTCATCATTGCACTCATCTGGTTCCTTGTGAATTTCACTCTTTGTCATTTCAGGTCATGCCTACTGCCACACTTCCTGCAACATACAACTCACAGCACAAATTATTTTCCCACCAAGGTTAAATCTTGAGGTACACACTGTGTGTGCCCATCCTCCCACATCACCCACCAATTACACTCAGGTCCTTGAGCAAAAATACTCCCACAAATGGGTTTGCCTTTTCCCAAGGGAGGAGCAATCCAGACTCCCTTTCCCAGCCATTTTCCTGGGTGCACTACAGGGACCTTGTCTCCTCCCACAGTATGGAGGGGTTCTGTTTGGGCAGGACCTGGATGGTTAACAGATTAGTCTTTAAGCAGTCCGTTATATCTTTCAGTCTTTCTGGAGGCTTGTGGGTAATACGGGGATCAATACAGTGTTTCTTTGCCCAGGAGTTTATAAGGTTATTTCAAAAATGTGTCCCTTTGTCTGATTCAATTCTTTCAGGAGTACCATGTGTTGCATGAAGGGAAGGGTGTAGGTGTGGGTAAGGGAGAGACAAATTTGCTAAGAGACAAATCCTTGCTTTCTAGACGGTCCTCAGATATTAGAGAGGTTAGGCGCGGCTGAACTTGTCTCTTAATAGGTTCCAATGAGAGCCATAACTATAGGTCTGACACCAGATGCACGAACAGCCTGTTGCTCTAGGTCCATTTGCATTCAACAGAAGCCGTCGGCTTCACAAACAGCACGGGTTAGTTACACGCAACATACAGATTCTTTATGATTGCTGGTGATAAATACACTAAGCTGCAGGCTACCTATAGAGCTCTAAAAAGCAATTGCAATTACAAATCACTTGGTGGAGACGAGGCCGCAAATCTTACCAAAAGGCGTCCCTTGTGTGGAGGGATGAGGAGAATAAACCCATTGGTCAGTCCCTACGACTT
>NW_008588780.1:0-501 GCF_000691845.1 Merops nubicus
CATGTCCCTTAATTCTTACCCACACGCTTTCAAGCTGTTCTGCCACCCTCCCTGGATAGAACTCACACATAAAGAGCAACACCACTGCCTGGCCTTGTTGATCTGTCTTTCCTAAACAGTGTATAGCCATCCATGACAACATTCCAGTCACAGGAGCTGTCCCACCATCTTTCAGTGACTGCAATTATATCATAGTCATGCAACCTAGTGCAGACCAACTCCTCCTGCTTGTTCCCCATATTCTGTGCATTGGTGTATCAGCATTTCAGAGAGGGAGTTAACCCAATAGTTTTCACTCTTGCTCTCTGACCAGTCCCGGCCACTACTGTGGTTACTAACTTGTTGGTGAGTCCTGCATTACCATTGTCCACCTCGAGTGGGACAGTGGACTGAAGGCTGTCCTTAGGCACATGTGTTGTGAGCCTGGATTTATCCCCTTCAAAGGTAGTTTAAAGCCTTGTCAAGAAGTTCCAACAACTCCTGTGTGAGGATTCTTTTTCC
>NW_008588781.1:0-37537 GCF_000691845.1 Merops nubicus
GGCTGGACGTGAGGAAGAAGTTCTTCTTCCTTCTCTTTGTTACTTATGGTGATAAGGTGCATTAATCCCTGACAGCCTGTTGCCTTCCTTGCTGCTTTTTTGCCAGCTGGAAGACAAAGGATCATTGAGTGTGTGAATTCTTTCCAAATTCATACCTGTATGATATCCTTACAGTGGTGAACTGTCATTTTCATTGGTCATTTTTTTTGTTCTCATCATAAATTGGGCATTTAACCCATTCTATTTGCCTTTCTGTTAATCATTAAACATTTTCTCTAAATTCAGAATGTTTTCATCCAAAGGCTTGCTTTAACTTGTAAAAAGTAGTTGTGCTTAATATATGGCTCATAGTTCAAAAAGATGGACACACGTCTCCAGAGTTAAAATTGTGTGTCTGTATATACACAAATTTCATTTTGAAGCATCATAAACGTAGCCATTCATGTTTCAACTAGCAATTTGTCAGATCACTTCTGTCATGTCCTGTGCAGAAAAGCAGCTGAAATCACATGAAATAAATTAAAAGTTCCATTTCATAGCATAAGAGAAAAACAGACTGTAAATGCAGTTAGTAAATATCTCAGTGAAGTGCTGGGGTTTAAACCTCCAGCCCTGAATCAGGGTTGACATGTGGATGATGCCCACAACCAGGCAGGGAACACCTTCCTGATTGGTTTTCACCCAGGGTCTGGCCAGACTTGGGTGGGAACCAGCTAGGAGATCACCAGCAGGTGCCCCTCCCTCAGTATTAACAGCAGGTGCCAGACCTCCATGTTAACAGCATAAAAACTGGCTCCACCCCTGGTGATGTTGGGGGACCTTATCTATGTAGTGAGTATGCTGTGTAGGCCTTCCAGTTACTGGAAGGGTTCCCCAAATGTCTATTGTGGGCAGAGCTCCCAGTGACAGTGAGACGTCAATACGGCTGGGAGCAGAGGGAGGAATACATCCAGAATAATGGCATGGTTTTATGGTCATGGCTGTACAATTGGAATTGGAGTGCTTGCCTGAGTATTCAGTTGATTCACTCCTGTCTTCACTGTGTCTTGCCCTGTGAGTGAATAGATCAACCTTTTTGTTCCTCCGGTGGTTGGCCACCTCATATCCCTCATATAGAATTTGGAACTGGAGGGAAAGGTCTAGCTTCTGTGCTGTCTGCTAATGATAATATCTTCTTGTTGGGGTGCATGGTCAGCAAAAGACTTGGATATAACACAACTTTTTTCACTTGTCTGGATTTCCTCTCATGGGATGAACCTTCTCCCTCTCCCCAAGATGGGGACTTTATTCAGTGCTGAATTCTCAAAGTGTAGGTAAGATTTTCCCTGATGTTTCATAGATCACAATTAGGAATTATTTCCATATCTTTATAAAACATGTGCTCACCTTTATTTCAGGACACAGACTTTTGCTTGATGAATTATCTGTTGAAACAAAGAAAATAAAGTACCTGATCTTATTTAGTCAAGACCTGCGTAAGGCACTGAGTTCTGGACACTGTTATGTGAACCAAATGTGAAGTCAGTTGAGCAGCCTTTTGGGCTCAGGCTTTGTAATTACTAATGCTTCTTTCTTCCTGTTGTTCTTTCCCTTGTTCACATTTTTAAAAAACTAGGTTCTTATTTTCATTTTACTTCACTACCTAGTTCTCTGTGACTGTATGCTACTCCATCCTTACAATGCAATGCTTGCTACTGCTGAACAGTTGACAAAAGTATACCTCATAAGCTCTGCTTTCTTGTTCCTTGTTTTTTTTTTTAAATGTATCTCAAGTTTTTCTGTTTTGTTTTGGGTTTTTTTTTTTTTTGTGTGTGGTTTGTCTTTTTTTTCCAGATAAGATATCTTAGCTAACTTGTGTGAATGATTTGGTCTAGCGCAATCTACATGGTGGATTCAGTGGAGACTTTTAAGTAAACTTGTCATAACTTTGATAGAGCTGGAGTGACCAGTGCTCTTAATTCTGCCAATGTGCTGCACAAGAACACTGCCTCTTACTCCTTAAAGACTTATTTCTCTTGGATTTTATTGGCAAATTTTTCATAGTTCTCTCATTCCTCACTGATTTTTAAAAAAGCAAATATAGTGAGTTGTGGCAGGTTTCCTTTCTACTAAGTCTGATTTCCAAGATAAGAAAACCTCTTGCATAATACCATGCGAGGTAGCATACACACAGCCTTGCAGCTGTCTTGTGCACCTTTAAGACAGTGAGTTGCTGATGACTTTGGTGATAGTTGCTTGTAGCATAGGTTAAGTAAATCTCTCTTGGTAAAGCACTGAAACTATGCAAGTTGTATCCAGTTAGTCCTGACAGAGTTAAATGGAGAATGGAGAGAGAACATCACAAACGCCCATTGAGAGAGAAGAAAGAGAAAATCCCAAACAACTAATCTAGTTGATCTGAGAAGCATAGGTTTGTGATGAAATGGTCATGAAGAGGAGGAAACAAATGGGGAAAAAATATGAGAGAAGTAAATGCTGTTGCCCCAACTGCAGATCTCTCAAGAAGTCAGGAGCTCCTTTAGGCAAGAGTTGGGAAATATTTTCAAGCCTTCATTTGCAATTGTAAGGACTAGAATATTCACTTTATTTTTTTTTTTTTTTTAAAATGAAAGATATGATTATAATTAATTAATAGTATTTTAATGCCATGGACTTTAAGAATAAGGACTTAATCAAAGACTTAAAAATGCATATTGGCAACACTACTCACTTGCTTTCACAAAGCCATTAGCTGACAGGGAAGGGAGTGGAGAAATGTGAATGTTCCTTTTTGTTTTGCCTTTCAAAACTGTGTCCTCGTGCATGCGGCCATCTGTGTATCTCCACTTCTGCATTTCATTCTTCTTATCTGAGTATCTTCAGCAAGTAACTTAGATACTCCAACACATTACAGACTTCATGAGTTCAAGAGTTCTAGGAAGTAATGGCGATAGTGAGGGTAATAGGTGAAAAGTTAAGTGATTAGTGGCATTTGGAAAGATGATCCTGGGCTGCACCAAAGGTAGCGTGGCCAGCAAGTTCAGGGAGGCGATTCTTCCTCTCTACTCTGCTCTCATAAGACCCCACCTGGAGTGCTGTGTCCAGCTTGGAGTCCCCAGCTCCAGAAGGACGTGGATGTGTTGGAGTGGCTCCTAAAGAGGGCTGTGAAGGTGATTGGAGTGCTGTAACATCTCTGCTGTGAGGACAGGCTGAGGGGGTTGAGATTGTTCAGTCTGGTGAAGAGAAGCCTCCAGGGAGACCTTATTACAGGCTTCTAGTATCTGAAGGGGGCCTACCGGAAAGCTAGTGAGGGACTTTTTGCATGGGCTGGTAGTGGTAGGGCAAGGAGTAATGGCTTTAAACTGGAAGAGGGTAGATTTAGATTAGAAATTTGTTGGGTTTTTTTGTTCTTAAGTGAGTTTGCATATCTGCAAACATCCTAGAAAACATCTTTAAAAGATGCAAATGTCTGGAAAGGATAGTTTTATATATCAAGAATGAAACCAGTTTTGTTGTGAGAAGCCTTAGTGCTGTCTGTCCAGTGACTACACAGCCAGATTTGTGTGAAGAGCCTTACAGAAAAGCTATACAGCATCTAGGTTTAGTCATACTGTCATATTTCTATATTTAATCAAGAATTATTATAGAAATACTCCTTTTAAAGTAATACCACTGTCACATGAATATTATCTCAGAGGACTGTTTGTATCTCTTGTGGTTATGACCTAAATTATCTATATTTAGAGCACATCACAGATCTTAATACCTCTGGCTTCACAGTTTCTGCTGTCAACTTCAAGGTTTAGTCAATCATGAATGCATGTAAGTAGCAATATAATGTTCTTTATTGTGGTCTTTTAGACCTCTGCAGTGTTTTTGCTTGGTAAAATCCTCCCATTCTTTAAGCTGGTTACCCATCAGAGAATAAAGACAAAATTGTTTGCCATGGTCATAGTCTATCCATGCTCAATAGTTAATCATTGTTTTGTATTATTCTGGTAAAAATTCTGAATGTTAGTAACTTTCGTATTTTTAAAGAAGAGACTTACCTTTTCCTCCTTGGAAGATGAATTTAGGATTTGTGACTCACAAACTTCCCCTTTCAGACTGGTTCTTCGCTGCAATATTCTTTCCACTTAAAGTCATATATGTGATCGCTTAATTGTGTTGTGATGCTTGGTCACTATTTTGTCCAGGACTAATGACAAATAAAAGACAATTTATGATTATTACATTAAATAATGGCTTTCGCCACTGGTATGTTTTAGTGTTTTAGTGGAAAAGGTTACTAATAGAACCTGCTAAATTGGAATTGATTATATAGTCTTGTACTTGGATAGCTAATTGAAAATCAAGACGCTTGTATTAAACGCAAGATTGTGAATTAATGCAATAAAAAGATTTTGTGTTTTGAGCACTCTCAGTCGATTACTCCTCTTTATAAAACACACTTGTATTTTAAATTAGCAATAGATATGATTTCAAAGCAGCTGGCTTATCCCATTTTAAAAACAGTCAATTAGTTACTTATCTTCTCCTGTCATGATAGTACCTTAGAGGATACTTTACCACTGATTTTCACCCTGTAGATTGCTATATTGTAATGAGCTGTAATTCAGTTGTCCTGGAACTTTCTGGTGGATATAGAAGTTGTCTGCCAGGATATGTCAGAGGCAAAACTGAGTGTCTGATTCCTTACAGGTTCGGATGAAACTAATCAAAGAATTAAAATTGTTTCTTCTCTCGCCTCCATCCCCTCCCAAAGACTGAGAAGATGAACATTCTCTGAATTAGAATAACTTCTGGAAAGTGATTTTTTTTTTACCTGAACTAGACAACAGGATGAGGAGTGTGGAGGCGTAAGCCTCCCCCAAGGCTGAACAGTCTGCAGCCTCTGGGAGCTGCTGCTGTGGGGACATGTTTTCAGAGCAGCACCAGCCAGTAGCTGTGCCACCCTGTCCTTTTTGGGCAGGAGCTGGCTGTGCTCTAAGGGTCTGGGCTTCCTTCTTTTTTACATTGCCATTTCACAGTTCCATTAAGTTCAATAAGGATTTTATAGCCTGCATGTTGGTCAGGACAAATACAGTGTATCCTCAGTTGTTTTTACAGTTCATACTTGCATTTTTCACTTGAGTAGTTTGTTGTCATGGTTTGCAGTGTTAATCAGTCTTCCTTGATCAGGCATGTAGAAGATGGGCATGCTTCAATATACTTTAATAAGGTTTTGTCAGGCATTGCCTCGCTGAAAGGACGGTGTAAAACCAGGACTGATTGTACTCATTTAAACTTGCCAGGGAGACTCATGAACTTCTTTTCCCCTGTAAAGGTAGCAAGCAGAGTTTAGTAAAGTTGTTGACTATTGATAGGATGTTCTAATACTGCAGCCATGAAATCTAGCTCAAAAACTGCTATTCGTTTTCATCCTCTTAAATTGGGGAACCAGGAAGGCACAGTGATGTGATATTGAATGGGAAGAGGCAGACAGTGAGAGCACTGCAGTGGTCAGTGAGATTTCTGAGGAACAGGACTGCTTGAGGCAAGGACATCAGCCAAGTTGGAAAGGCTGAAGCTGGACTGGGCAATGGAGAGGTATGTTATTTCCCCATGCAGCAAGGGGAGCAATTAGGGGTTTGGCTCCTGCTTTGTCCTAGGCTGGAGGGATGAGGTCAGGACAGTGAAACCCAGGAGCCTGTTGGGAACCTGTCTAAGCTGTAAAAAGGTCATTTAAGGCCAAGAGGATGTATGTAGTAAAAGCTGGAGAGCTCCTGGATGTCCTGTTGGGAAGAGTGAAGATGTGCTGTATGAAGGGCTACAGTATTCATTTTGTGGGTAGGAATTGGTGAAATGTGTAGAAGTGGCAGATCATTTTGGGAAAAAACAAACAAACAAACCAAAAACGCCAACCAACCAAACACACAGGAAAAGTGAAATCGTCAGAATACTAGAAACAGATCATGAAATGATGACAGGAGAGAAAAGAGAAGTCCAGGGAGTCTGGTGGTCTGCGAGGTTATGGGATATGAAGGCTAGTTAGGTACCCTTTAGTTCACCACTTTTATATGGTGAGCAAAAAGGTTTAAAGGTTTTATGTTGTTTGCTCCTTCCCTTTTCCTTCTGGGAACAGTTGTGTCCCTGTTCTTGGCTTGATCAGCAGTAGTCTCCTGGCCTCATGGAGCATTTTCCCAGGAATTAAAATCCCCTCCCTCTGGTCTCTCCCCTCTTGTGTCCCATGGGATGATGCTTCTCTCAGCAGTCTGATTAAAAATCCCCTTTTCACAAGAAGGATATCTTCCAAGGTCTTTTTGCTGGGGTGGTTGGATTTTCTCTTCCTAGAGAGGAAACAATATTTATGGTGGAGTATCTGTTTGTGTCTGCTATGTTTTTAAAGGCTCTAAAATTTTCCTAAGCTTCTCAAGGGTTACTGGGTCAGCTACAGCTTCTGCTTCCAGAGGAGTGCATTGGTTGGTTCCACTGCTAATGGTTCAAATCTGGTGTAATAGGCTAAGCTGGTGAAAGTTAGCATGCTCTTCACTGCTTCCTTGTAACACAGGGCTGAAAAACACTCGCACAGGCTGCTTGAAACGCAGCTTTTCCCCAGCGCCTTGATGGTACCTTTTGTTGAATTTAATAGTTAACTTTATTTGATATTCAAGATAATAAATGTAGTTTGTAGACCCTTGCGGACTCCTTTTTCATACTGAATTTCTCTTTGTTGAAGCTGTCATGTTACACTACTACCATCAGAACAAAGGAGTTCCCCAGTACTACAATTAAATGCTCTTTTTCTGTGACTTTGACTTTTGATTGATTGTAGTGCCGTTGACATTTGTGTTTTAGTTGCAGTGTTTATATTTTTTTTGCTTTTTCCTGCTCACCTATCACAACATAACTTATGAAAACTTGCTATGTATAGACTTTACTCCTTCTATAAAATCTGTGTGAAAGATAAAATCTGTGTGAAAGATAAAATCTGTGTGAAAGATAAAATCTGTGTGAAAGATAAAATCTGTGTGAAAGATAAAATCTGTGTGAAAGACTGAAAAATTAGTGGGTGCAGAGGTCATGGTGTGTGGGATGGCTGCACAGAGCACCAGAGCAGTCACACACAGCTTCTGGGTATGATGCCATGAGTCTCAGTCTCTTGGGCATCCAGTGTAGATGGCTGAGGCACACTCCTTTGATCTGGTTATCTCCTCTAATTCCAGTGTATCTGAATGTCAGAAGCAAAGAAAAATACAGTCCTGGTACAAAGACTAATATAAACCCCAAATCTTCCTATTCCTTCGGAATTCAGAAATGGCAAATCTGATCCTGTAAAGGAAAAAAAAAAAAAAGTATAAGTAAATAATACTGGTGCTTGTAGATCAGAAAGGGTTGGGCCTTGGGGGATTTACACGAACATTGAGTGACATGGCCAGAACACACTGTAGTGAGTTGGACTATAAAAAAGGGGGGAATAAAATTGTTACTTCAATCTTTAACTCTGTTTATACCTTTTAACTTTGACTTGTTACATAAAGTGAGAATAAATAAAAGAAATCAGTTTACAATTGTACCTGATGAGGAAAGTTACATGGTGTTTGGCACCTCCAATCAAAAATGTGTAAACAACTGGAAAAGATTACTGGAAATGTATTTGTTATTAGTTTTATACAACAAAACTCCCCAAATTGACACACGGGGTGGCGGACTCACTGCCTGACCAGCAGCTCCCTCTGGCTCTGGGAGTGTAACCAGGGCCAGTCCTGCTACTCAGGACTGCTCAGCATTGCCAGGATTTAGTTCTTTCATGCCCACCTGGCTGCAGTGCTGCAGTTAGGGAGGATGGGGGGGTCTGACAAAAATATGTAGCTGAGACCACAGTGGTTGTGTCAAGAATTAAAGGAAAGTTATAAGCATATCCAGAGTGTAAAACTGTTCACTATATGCCTGGTCCATGTGGCTTGGCAGACTTTCGTGCTAATATGTGCATGTGTTAGACCCAGGGGTCATGGAGAGGAATAAAAATCTGATAAGTGACAGTGTCACAATGAAATGCAGCTACCAAAGTAGCTCTGTAGTAATTGCATCAGAGGTAAAGCTAAGATCTGCTGCTACTTTTAAACTAATTTTGCCATGAGCAGTGCTGTGATGCAGGATGGTACTAGCTCATGTGCTGGGGCTGCTTCTAGTAGCCCAGTGAGCTCAGTCAGCTGCTGCTCAAAAACAAGTGATAGAACAGTGTCTTATAAATTTGTCTCCTAACACATCCACAACTTAAGCTGTATCACTCCTCTTCTTTGCCTTTTTTTTTTTTTTTTTTTTTTCCCCCCTCCACTGTGACAGTTTTATCAGTCTTCCAGGTGTTTTAAATGTCATATTTCTGGTGGTTGTAAAAAGTTTTGATCAGCAAGTTCTAACACTCCCCGGTCTGGCTTATGGAGGCCTAGGCCAGTTACCTGTCCCTCCTGTGTTAGCTTCCCTGCAGCAGGTAGTCCAGAAACAAAACCCTCCTGAGTACCACCATGTTCACATCTGTTGTCCTTGTCCCTGCTTGTTTCTTGTGAGTGTAGATGTTGAAACTGTTGCACTGTGTAGTGGCCTTAGGATTGGGAACTGTTGGGGAATAGCAGATACCTGATGCTTTTCTCTGGTGCCTTCTGTTCTGTGGGTTGATGCTGGAGTCAGGGCTGAATACTCATGTTAACTTTTGCTGATGTCCTTTTTGTTCAGCAATCCAGGATGTTCAGCTATTTTTCTGGCTCCTTTGAGCTTCCATTTCCTGACATACTTCTTACTTAGTTTCTGACTTGTGTTGACCTTTCTGCTCACAGATACACCTGCCACAGTCATGATAAGCTTCATCTGTTTCTCTTCCTACAAACACAGGCAGCCCCCTTATTGGCAGGGATCAAGGAGGACTTTATGGGCCACTTTTCCACACTTACGATGTCTTAGTAAGTTGCTACCTGACCTGACCTACTACAGAGTGACATTTTCCCTCTGCAGGTTGCTCCCTACGTGTCCCTGGAGGGGACTGTCTCTTCAGTATTATTCTTTTTCTTATGGGGTTGGGGATCTTGGCCTGCACTTCCCACCAAAGC
Source organism: Merops nubicus (assembly GCF_000691845.1). Taxonomy (NCBI): domain Eukaryota; kingdom Metazoa; phylum Chordata; class Aves; order Coraciiformes; family Meropidae; genus Merops; species Merops nubicus. Next base: position 9,063 of record NW_008588781.1, read on the forward strand.
ATGTATCCTCCCCACACCCATCAAGCCTCCCACACGAGGCAGAGTGCTGTCCTTTACCTACAACCAGCCTTGGTGCTGAAGGTTAATGTGCCTCTTTTGCAATTGGATAAATAGCACAAGTGCTTCTACATTTTCTTCCCTTCCTTTCTTTGCTGTTTTTCCAGATGTTCCCATAAACTGTAACTAGAATGGTAATTAGTTTTTCAAGTTTCCAGGTTGTTTTATTTGCCCAAAACTAAAGTTGGTAGTACTCTGGGGCTATTCCAGCACAGGCAGAAGTATTTTCTGGTATGAACTTTACTGGTGTGACCTATGTCCTCTGGAGACATTTTGAAATGCTTCTGGAGCCTTTTGTTTGACTATTGAGGCAGCACATCATAATTTCTTTCCACCCAGTTTCACACAGTGGACAAACCTTTCATATATTAATATTAGTAGTAAATACTTTTTTTGTACCTGGGAAACAGTTTATTGACATTGTGGTCTTCCATAACCCTTGGATGTTATCCCTTCTTTTCCATGCCTTCTCTCCAAGATACCATACAAACTAAGAGTTAAGTCTCTTTCTCAGTGAAATCATTTGTAGTGTCTCGTGATCTGGGTTGTCTAGAAGTGATGAATATCCAGGCGTTTGGCCTGTGTGCCATCTTACTCCTCCCCAGAAGATGATGTACCATGTTTACTACCTGAGGTACCCAAGTTGCAGCTCCTTCCACATCTCCTGGGTCTATCTATATTCCACAGTTGTAACCTCTGCAGATAGCACTGTCACTGTCTGCACTGGGCAGCAGTTGCAGCAAATAGGCCCTGGGCAGCTCTTCTTGTAGGTTCAATCTGCCTGCACACAAGGCCTTGCATCTCATTTCTGGTGACACAGTTCCTTTACCATGCTCCATTCTTGTCCATTTTACCACACTGACAGGAACAAAACAAAACAAAAAATTCTTGCTGAAAACTGAGCCTGAAGCCTACTCAAAACTGCCTTAAACTATTTAAAACTGGAACAACAAACTTCATGAAACCAAGAAAACTAAAAGGAGAAAGGTGGCTTCTACGCCGAGTAGGATTGGTCTTTTCTTTAAGGCTTATTTTGTGCCCAGCAACTTAGAAATTATTTCAGTGGAAACAAACCCAACCTTGTCTCCTCTAGGATCCAAGAAATAAATCTTTCCTTCTGTCGCTCTGAGTCTAGTCTTTTTTTATGCTTTTTTTCTCTGCCTATGCATTGCTATTGGGAGCTGCATATGAATGCTTTCTAAAATTTTCACGAATAGCATTTAGATGCCACATTAATAAATGCATAAAAAGTTTGTAGATTACCAGAAAAGGAGAATTAATTAACGCAATATTTACGCATATAGAGCCTGTCTGTTTGCTTTGAGGACAAAAAGTAGGTAAAAAATAATTCACTAGACCTAGGTCTGTTCATAGAAAACAATAGTGTGAGATATACAAGAGAGAAGAGATTTGGCTATGCTGGAGACTCCATGAGGTCCAGCATGAGTTTGACCAAGAAAGTGGAAATAGTGAAACGGAGAGTGAGTGTTTTTTCTGAATGTTAAACTCTATACCCCATTGCCGAGTGGCTGATGACACCTTTCTTGTTTTTTTTGTTTGGTTGATTGTTTTTTTTTGGTTTGGTTTGGTTTTTTTTTTCCCTTGTTCTTTCTGTTTGTTTTTTTTTTTTTTATATATCTTTTTTTATATTTAAGTTGCGTTAAATGTATGTGTTTAGTTAGCAAAGACTGGAGATAAAATCTAAAGTCTAATAAGATGCACACGTTCTGCTTTTTAAAGTAAACTTGTGTAAATGTGAAAGAGCTCACACAGTAAAATAAAATCGGTAAGTAAAACTTAAAGGAATTTCAAGGCAACCCCAGGAAGTCTGTTCTTCTACATCAACTCAGGATGAGTTGTACCTGAGCAGTTCCTTATAGGCGTTTTGTGTAACTTATTCTTAAAATCTCTGGCAGTTAGAAAGTAAGTAAAATTTCTGTGTTCTCCTTACTGTTGCTGTCCCTGTCCAAACCATTTTTCTTCTTCCTGCACCCACCTGAACTGCTGTGCCCAGGATGGTGCAGCACATGCTGGGTGAGGCTCCAGCCCCTCTCAAATAATGTGGAAAGATTATTTTGGGCCATGTGGGCTATATTCTTGCTTGGTCATCTTTCATGGGTTATTGTTTTTCACACGTGTATGTCAGTCACTTGCAATTGTGATCCAGTTCTTAAATCTTGTCATTAGGACAACCATTGAGTCAGTTAACCATTTCTTAGTTATGGAGTTGAGTACTGGTGTGATCATCTGCAGCCTTCTGATTAAATTGTGATCTGTTTTTCAGTTTAATCATTCTTCTGGTTTAGAAAAACAGTTTTTGAAGTCTTGCTACTTTCTTAAGCAGTTCTTTTAGTTTTTCCCGGTTCAGTACCATTTGTAAGTTTAAGAAGATCATTCTGTATCCCATCATCCAGATAGTGATGCTGAATAGTAATGGACAAGGATACAAAGCAGCAGAAAATAAATTAATCCGTCTTCCATAGTTGATAGCAGCCTACCAACTTTTCCAATCCATTGTGCATTCCCCTTATTTCAGCAATACCTTCAAAGCTTTCTTGTGAACTACTAGAGGAGCAAAGTTTGGAGTATCAGTCAGTCCGGCAGAAAGATGGTTCTCTGCTGTCTATGTATTCTTATATAGGAAGAAGTTAGGGCTATGTGATGTGTTTTGTCATCTGTTTTCTCTGCATAAGTTTTTAATTTAGTTTTTTTTTTTTATGGAAACAGAAGTTAGCTCAACAGTTCTTCCATTTGTCATAGTCCTGTTTTGACACTTGGTATGGCTTAAAGATGGTCAGAGCAAAATATGCTGTAGCTGGAGTTTTATTAAGCCTCTGTCTCACCTGTGCTTTTCTTTCTCTACTCTTAACTCCCTCATCAGGGCTGTTTTGAGGGATTTGTATTTTTTTTTGTTGTTGGTTTATTTTCCATTTAAATATGCAGTAATAATGAACTTTTTGGAAAATTGAAGACTGAACCAAATATCCGTGGTATGTCTGCTTTGTTAGGAACGTAGGTTTTTCCTTTGGGTGAGAGAACTCTTCTTGATCTGCTTTTCATTATCAATATACATAAAAAGAGGGAGGTAAAATATTTTTAATATTTTTAACTAATTGTATATAATTGTATACTGATTTCCCCCCCTGTTTGTTGGTTCTATTTTATTCATATTCTCCTTTAGTATTCTTTCCGAAGTTTCAGGTTATGTACTTTCTATCTTTTTTCATATAGGTTAGTTTGTGCTTGTGCCCTTAATATTATTTCACTGAGGACCTGTCACTTCCCTGAATTAATTTTTTTCCTTGAGAAGTGCTTCTCATGGGAAGCAGTTATACTTGAGAAGACACTGAAAGTACATTAAAATCTGCTTTCCTGGAGACCACTGCATTCATTTTCCTCTTATCACTCTATGGTGATATTTTTGTTTGTTTGCGTGATCACTTGTTTCTTATCACTTTCGTGTTCTTAAGCAGTTTCTACCAATTGGTTACAAATAAACCTAGAGGAGCCCCTTATGGTTTGTTTTCTGTGCTTGTGGTTTCCAGCACATTCAAAGGTATTATTCTTATTCTGCTTGGCTCCAATCTCAGTAAACATCTGTGTAGTTTAAATATGTCATTAAGACAATGACCTATCTTTATATGAAAGGTAGTCATTCAAATAAAATCTGTATCCTTTTCTTCAGGCTTGATTGCTTATAATATGTCTCTTCTGTTTCCCTTCCTTGCCTTGTATTTTTTTTTATTTTTTTTTTTTTTCATTTTATCCTTAAACCACAGACTTACAGCGGCCTATCTCACGGTGCATTCTGAATCTTAGAGAAAGTCTACATATTTTTAAACTAGGCAACATCTTTCTTTTTCAGGAAATACTGTCTCCATCATGTAAATTCTAATTATGGAATTGTCCACAACTCTGTTTTGATAATTTAGACATGATTTTTGTTACACAGTGGTCTGTGTGTTCCATTCACTTACCACACTGGTGAGAACAGTGACAACAAAAAAAATGTGTAAATTGTTTAGTGATTTATAAATAGAAGAGTTAGTCAACTTCAGTTTTTAACATAATAAAAGATGCTGCTTAATTAGGTACACAAATTTTTATTGTTTAATGTGAAACCAGCCTTTGTAAACCCATCATGATATCATGCATTATATTAAATAAGTGTTATTTTTCAATTAATATTTTAAAACTTAAGCTAATATTGCATTAAAGGTAATAGAAAAAATAACAAAGCTGCGTGAAGTTAATACTGTGTTTATATTTATTATTTTAAAGTAGTTTTTATTGTCATTTTGCAAAAAATGATTCATTTTAGATGAAAACCAGTAAAACATGCTTTTGTCTCCCAATGTTGGACTCAAAAAAATAACAGACATCAAAACAATTATGAGAAATTTTGAATTTTATACCAACCAATTTTAAAAGTTATTCACACTAGCAAAGAAGAGTATTTCTTTGGACTGAAATACAAATGTAAAAAAAGATGAAAATACATTATTTTCATAAAACCTGCTGATTTTATTTTGCCTCTGCATTCTCCATATTTTATAATCAGGTTTTATTTACAAAAATAAATAGAATGTTTCAATAACATTTCAGCTTGATATTCTGTTTTTAAGCTTCATTCCAGTCTCTTAATTTATTTAGGTAAATGTAGAAATAGAACATGGCTATTGATAAAATTAATTTAAATTAAAAAAAAAAAAAAAGAGCAGAATTCTGCCATCTGTTTTCCTGTATCCCCAGTATCACTTTTCACTCATGAGTTATGCCATAACATCCATTTTACGAACTTCTGGTTGACTACCAGCAATTCAGAAGAGATTGCAGATCTCCTTGGAGTGTAGCCATGGACTTTATATATTTTTGATACTAGAGGAAGCATACTGAATTTTCAGATTGTTCTTTGAGAAGCTTTAAAGTATGTAGAGTTTCAGTTGCCTTTTAGCAAGCCATTTTTGTGTCCTCTAATTCTTTGTATTACATGTTAATGGCATTGATGCACAAAGGATATTGACATACACTTACCCAAAACTGTATCACCAGATCCATAGTTGGTGTTATATCAACTCTATATAGCAAAAGGTACTTTATGGGAAAAATAAGAAAAGAACAGTGGAGAGAAAGAGAAAACAAAAACGGTAAGGAGAGACTCCGATTAGCCAGCTGGAGAGAGAATTGATGAGGTCCCCTGATGAGCATCTTCATCCTTTTCTGGATGTTCTGACCTCTACAGTATGTGGTGGTGAGAAGCAAACTAAATTTTGGGTTTCTCTAATATAAAATAAGCCCTATAAAATAAAGGACATGACAGTTCTGGCATTGGAGGAGAGGAAGGACCAATTCTCAGACCAGTGGCAGTGGCTTCCCAGGAGATCCTGTTACAACAGGTGAAGGTATGTAAAGCCTTGTCTAATTTTGAGTGTGTAGATGATAGCTGCTTATGAATAAGAAGATGCTAATATGTGTAATACCTCTTGTCTTTGGATAGAACAACTCTGTGTAGACAGGGAGATGCATCATAAAAGGGAAATGTCTTGCTCAGGTTGATTCCTTGGTCAGACTGAGTGTGGGCTGCTCCACTTCCTTTGGTTCTGCATACCCACAGAAAATTCAGTCTGCTGAGTCCAAGGAAGTGGCGGCAATGAAAAATGTGTAGAAACCTAAATTAGGATTCTTAGTGCAACTTTGCATTTTGCTGCCATGTCTCTTTTTCTTACAAAGAGAAAATTGTTACAATTCTGTGTCATTTTATTTCATGCTTTTGTAATAACTCATGCTGCATCCAAGCTAGAATTAAACCTTAGCAGTTCTACAGCTATAATAAGAGTAAGGTTTATTGCCAGCTAGTATTTCATCTATTGGTTGGATGACTAGCTGTGCACCAGCTGTGTAATAAATCCTGTAAGGATATCATCATCACAGCACTTCACTCTTGCGATCTCATACACCCACCAGGAAAGCTGTTTTATCTTGGGCTCCAAGCAAGAAATCCAAATGAGATGTCTTCAGGAAAAGTGCATAGGAATTTTAGGAAATATTAATGAGAAGTCATTTTCTTTCTAACGTATTATGTGAGAGAATGTTTTTGAACAGGAATAGGATGAGAACTCTCATAAACCTTTAGGACCTGATTATGGGCTGCTCTTGGCACAGCTCAGGCAAGGAATGGCTCAAAGCCTGGCTTTTAGCAACTTTTATGTTGATTTCTCCACTGCATGATTCTGCCGGGCTCCTGGCTTATGTCAGAGAAGCCCTAGTGCTTCTAGGTCTTTGGAGGATTTTTCTGGCAAAAAGGGATCTCCAGAACACATGAACAAGGCTGTGACTTTTCCAGTAACAGGACAGGAGGACTTCAGTGCAACACCAGCTCTGCTGGTGCTAAACCTCCTGCAAACTCTTCCGTGCAAAGAGAAGGGGAAGACATCAGTACTCACTGGTCTCCCACATGTGCACAACCACAGTGATGGCCAGGCTAAGGACCCAAGATGTGCAGTTTTGTCCAAAAGGAAAAAAGAGGATTGCAATAGATACAAGAGAATTATAATAAATGAAGTCAGTGATGTAGAGTTTATTCTTCTTTTCATTATCATTTTACCAAAATGAAGATATTTGGCCTAGTATTTTATGTGCTTTGTGTCAGCTTTATGTAAATGTCATTTAAAAAAAAAGAAAATATTCAGATGAAACTGTTTCTGATTAGCTTTGCTTTAAATAGCTCTAGTTCTAAAGTCTCACAGTTGTTCTGCTTTCAGCAAATATTTGAGAAGAGCACAGTTAAGTGTGCCTCAACTCTAGTGCTCTTACAGTCTATTAAACCATTTGTAGTCTGTTAATTCATTGATTGAAGTTGAAAGGAGTTATTAGCAGTGGATAAAAAGATGTCAGTTGTACTGATGGTGTATGGAAATGTCAGCATGACACTAGAAATATATTACTTATGGGATCTTGTTGTTGTTTGTTTTACTTAAATGTAGAAAGTTGCACATACACACACAATATTAAATTTTAAACCCTCAAACTAAGTATACAGTACCAGATGCTCCAAAGCTATAAAATAAGAGGTGTAAAGTGATTTGTGCTGCCTTAACATTCCTGTGCAGATATATAATGCTATAGTCTTCCTTGTACAATCTGATAATATTTTAAAAGTAGTTGTTGATTATTGTTTCTCCTTTCTTGCTCTTGTTCTTTTAGTGGCCCAGTGTTGTATAGAGAGTTGTAGAGAGAAGTATTCGATTCTGTAATGCTGTCTGAGTTTTGTGGGCCTTGTGCAGAACCTATCTGAATGCTGTGCCAGCATTGGTCTGTTCTTGTATTGTTGCGGCTGGGCTGCTAAATCACAGGTTGAGATAAAAAGTTGCTGTTTATGTTGAGTGACAAATTTAAGAAACCCCCCATCCATAACACCGAGTAGTGGATAGGATTTGGTATGCCTGGATAACCAGGGATTGGTGCTTTCTTCCCTACTTGAGGGACAGAGAGAGACAAAAGGTGATTCATGCCATTTTAAAAGAGAAATATCATCCCTTAGAGAAACTGCTTGAGGTGAACCTCACTCTTTGATGGCAAAAATTAATCCATTGGAGGAGCATAGGGTACTATAGAGAGCTCCATGTGTTTCATATGTTCTTGATCTGTCACAAGGGAAGATCCTTCCTGCATGCAAGATACAGTAATGAGACGGAGGAGAGTATGTAATTATGAAGTTAATGATTATGTCCTGATACTGTACATAGTGAGGCCTAAGTTAAAAATACTACCACCATTCCCCTAAGTTAAAGACACTTCCATTTTCACTTTCTGGGATGCCTCCACTTTAGTAACAAACTCTCAACTTTAATAAATGCTCTTTTAGCACAGCTTTAAATGTATGTGTTATTTCTGTATTCTAGGCTGTTGGAGAGATTTGCTGTAGATATTCCATTTGAATTTGTATATCAGAAGTAGCTCGGGTTGAAGAGTAGGACAACATAAACTATGACCATAAAATCTAATGTGAAAGGGGCAGGAGCATTGCCAGTCAGTTGTAGTGTTTACCATGTGCTGACACAACCTCTCTGTTTTGATTCAGAGTATTAGTTAAGAGCTAATGTAACGTTTGACTTTTCAAACTCTAAAATATCAACCCTGGAATATAGATTCATATAAGTCTTGGAAAATAGAGCAGTCTGGATACAAAAAGTATGTTTCTAATAGTGGAAAAAATTTGCAGCGTATTTTCTTAAAAAACGCATGCTTAACATATTATGTAAAAATTAAATGTTTTAACATTAACCTTTGGCTTCAGCAGTCATACAGACTTTCTGAGTCTATTGAAAAAATGAAGTGTAAAATTATTTAAATATTGGAACTAGCAATAAAACTTGCGTATATATTGCTTAATTAAGAAACGTTTTCAATGATACAGCTTTTTTTAGGAGGTTTTGGTAATAGTATCTGTGCTTTTAATGAAACATTGCTTTGTTGATTTATTTAGTGTTTAATTTAGCTTTCTGTGTCACAGATTTGTGCTTTTCCTGGAGAATTTCTGTTTGTGAAAAGCCTGAAAATGTTACTGCGGTAAACCTCAATTTAGCTAAGAAGCTAAGATCTACTAAAATGCTGTCTCATAAGCTTAAAATGTCTCATAAGCATAAAATGTCCTCACTTGTGACACAGAAAAAAAGAACTTGAAATCCCAGCACAGTATTTTTATTGCGAACGGCAGTTTTCATCTGCTGGGTTTTGCTGCCAGAGTATGTATGTTTGCAGTAAGCACAAGCAGACTTCTTCAGCTGTTTCCAGCTGTTCCTGTTGACTCCCCAAGTAGGTGGTACCAAAGAGCCACCTTGCTGGCACACTTGCATGCAGACAACACACAGCCACCGATGAATTTTGGCATTGTGCTCTAATAAAAAAAAAAGACCATGCTTGTATGAGAAAGCTCCGTGTGCGTCACTGAAGTTATTTCAGTCTTTGCTGCCTCCTGAGCTGAATGTAAACCGACATCGGTGACTCTCTATTCAAATACAATTTCGTAAAAGGGAGTAGGAAGCATGGCTTTCAAGCTGTATGTGAAGATGAGCTAAAATAGTAACAGAAGTATCTCGAGAGAGTACAAGAGGACAAAAATTTCTCTTATTCCTACCTATTGTTAAGAAAAAATTAATCTGGCAGACTCTCGTTTGTACTGTCTGGATCTGCTTAAATTTCCTTCTCTTCTTTCACATTGAGAGCAGGCATTGCTGTAGCAGGGATACCAAGGAACTGGAAGGATTCAGAGATTCCCTCTGCAAATTTTGCCAGTAGGCTTTGATCCTAAGGAAAACCACACTTAAGTTTGAATAGCTGAGTTTCCGTGCAGCGACACAGCCTGCTTAAAAAGTCCAAGAAGAAAGCTGATCGTGGTGGTGGCTTGTGTAATGGACACGTCTCCTGGCTGGTCACGCTTACAGGAGTGTGCGCTTTAATGTCAGGCTCCAGAGAGCAGCAGTTGTGATGTTCCCTGGGCAAGAACTTGGTGAGCCAATCGTTTGTAAGGCAGCAATGCAAGCAAGGATAATAGGAGGACATGGTTCACATGGCTTTAGTTTTGGAAGTAGGTGGTAAAATGTACTCAGATCAAATAATTTCCCAGTGCCTGAACGAGTAATGAAATTTGGCTCCAGAATTACATGTCCTGGCTGAACACTACTCTCCTAAATCTCTCTTGAGAGATCCATGTTACCAAAAGCTTTAATAATTCAGAAGAGTTTGAATCTTCTTATACCATTGTTGTACTCGGGCTGCCACTTATTAACTAAAATTTTATTGTGTTTTGCTCTCTCACTGTACTTTTGTTTTTCAGCTTCTTCAGTTTGTTGGAAGTGCTGAGTACAGCATGTTGCACAGGGAGTCACTAATCAAAGACTTGAGCCTCAGGCATTAGATGGTTATAAGAGCAGAGCTATCTGCTGCAGGACAGTGATACAGCCACTGTCTTAACCTGAAATAACAGTATATGCCACACACACAGAAACCCTAACCCTGTGGTTAAAAACACACTTTTTAGTGGTCTCTTTAGACCACTTAGAATTAAAATTGGAAATTGGTGATTTCCACTTGAAACAACATTTCACTTTCCCTGTGCCGGAGTATAAAGTCCAGTATTTGTTGTCCATTATATATTAAGTCCCTCACTCATAGATATATGAGTGAACCATAATTCATATGTAGTTTTTTTAGTAAGAGAGTGGTCAAATACTGGAGGAGGGTGTGCAGAGAGATTGTGGTGTCTGTCCTTGGAGATGCTCGGGCCTTGCCTGGACACAGCCCTGAGCAGCCTGATCCAACCAGACCTGGACTGAACTAGGTGACACTGGAGGCCCCTTCTGACTTCAGTTATTCTATGGTTCTGTCTTGCCACCAGACTTGTTTTATGTGTACACTCATGCCAATAAAAGAAGGGCTAATCTTTGTGAGAAGTCTTATTATTGATTGCTACTTTTAATGACAGCAGATATATTTTAATATTCTATTGGGACATTTGTGAATTGTCGTTCCTTCCTTAGCAGTGAAATTGTTTGGCAGATGCTATTGCTAGAGACTGGACAATGACTTATCTGTAATGCAGTTCCAGCAATAATCAACATGTAGGGTGTAAATTTCTTGTGAATTGTGTACTCAGGTGGATTTAATTTTTTTTTTTCTTGTGTATGAGACGTATAAATGAGTGTGCAAAACAAAATAGGAAAGGTCCTTTATTTTTATTTTTTCATTCTTAAGCTGCTTTTATGGCAGTATTTTTTTATAACTTTGTAAACTTCTTTAAAATAATCATGAAAACCGTATAATTCTGTAAAACATTCACGTTTCACTGCTTTTGCGTTATATATTTGACTCTCAGTCAACAGTAGGGCAAAATAAAGTGACATATTTTAAGACAGCAGTTATCAGGACATCACATTGTTTTTGATTGTTGTCCTTTGTGGGATATTAATATTGCTTATGGCCCAAACACAAGGTACAGGGCTACTCAGTGGGAATAGTGCCAAACATAGTTCATCATCTGACTATTTACTCTCTACCAAGTAAGTAGTATCATCTTTCCTCAGCTGAAAATAATTGTATAGTTTTTTAAATGTTCATGAATGCAAACCTGATAGTGTTTTGAGAGAGACCCATTATATTAATTGCCCAAGAGGAAAATAATTCCTTGCTTTCAGGATAAAGCTACAGGTATGTATGAAAAGTGATATGATGAAGGATGCCTAGCATTATGTAGAAATAGCGAGGGAGGAGACTTGCTTAGAGGCAAATTTTCCAAACTTTACAAAAGATTACAGCTTCGACGAGCACTTTGTCAAAATGACAACTGGAGTAATTTTCTTGACTTAGCTGGCATTGGCTTCTTAAAAGATGCATTCTGATTAGCATACTGGTTTCATTTAAACTGTGGAAATGTTGTAATAGAGTGAGAAATGAGCTGGATCAGAGAACTTAGTTCCTCATCACCTGCTGCTGAAGAAAGTAGAGGCAGCCTTAAGCCATGCTTGTATTTGTGTAGCCCTGGAGTCATTGCTTCACACAGGACAACCTCAGGTATAGATTAAAATGGTTTGGAGAATGCTCTAACCTGTTTTTATACATTCTGGTGGTGGATGGGGAATAGAGATACCTCGATTATCAAACAGCATTCCCAAAATTAGTGGCCGTGAGGGATATGACCTGTTCTCTGAGCAAATTCTGTGTCAGAAAATCTGCCTCCTTCGATGGGATCCCCAGAGGCTTCATCCACTGGCTTTATGACACAGCATAAAAAATGTGAAATGAATTACAGGGAAAAAAAAAAAAGGTCCTGTCATGTTTTAAGTACATTACTAGAACACAGGTTGTATTATTTTAACTTGTTATTGGGTGAAATGTTTCCTGAATACAAATTCAACCAAGCAGGTATAATCTAAAGGGACAAATTGACTGAGACAGATACAATGTGCAAACGCTCATGTATGCCTTCAATACACATTAGCCACAAAACTATAGTGAGGTAATATAAGTACTAGAGTATAATAGTACTGTAAATAGTATTGGCTTAGTAATCAGTGTTGGCATGAAGATGTATAAAGTGAATGTAACTTATGACCAAAAGGAAGAAGTGATATCCAGATGGGGAAAGAAAAATTAAGTAACGTCTTCTGGTTCCACTTTAATCTATATCTGTTACCAAAACTGTACAGCCAAGGTTGGTTTTACAGTTGGTGAATAAGGCTTCATTGATTTATATTCTGAGTTTAAATCAGAAACTGAAATTGGCTTATGAAGAACCCTACTCCAGAGTGTGTTCCCGGCTGCCCTAGCAGTACAGATAATGGTAATGTTCATGGTCTGGTGGTTGTTCTCCTTGTGGGGTTATTCAGTCTGTTGAATGTTGTATTTCTACAGGGCAAAAGAGGAAAACAAGACAGAAATATTCATTATGAAGATAAGTGAACTTTTTCAGACTACGTTGTTTCTCTTGAGAGAGACAAAATGTTAAACTTCTTAACATCTGGGAACAGCTGTCACTGTAGTCCAGCCTGTGGATTAGACTGAGTGCTAAACTGCTGTCATATTTTCGTGGGGATTTAGAGAATGAACAGAAAGTGCTTAACTTCTTTTTTGTCCCAGTCTAATTTTAGAACTGTAGAAAATGTAAGCAAATGCTACATACATTTTTAAAATACAGATATGCATATGTAAAAAAAGAATTCTTTTTTTTTTACATAAGGCTCTAATTACGTAACAACTAGATTTTTTTAGTTCAAGACAATGTAGTTCAAGAAAAGAAAAAGTGGTTAATTTGAGAGTTCTCTGAAACTTTCAGAATTATTTATGTAAAAAGGCTAGCATTTAACTTTTATAAATTAATTAGTTTTAAATATTCAATTACATGAATTATTGTAGTCTAATCCCATGATAGTAAAGACTCCCTTTCTACCAATATGACAGATATTTTAAATGGGACATACTGTTTCTGTGAATATCTGTAGCTCAGTGTTCTGCTTTGTTTTTTGTATTCAAAGTTTTACATTAATTTTTCAGTAGCAGAAAAATTAAGAGGATTTTTAACCTGCTGCTTATTTTCCATGCTAAGATAGTTCTGGAGTAGTTTTCCTTTCTCTCTTTCTTCACAGTCAGGTGTTGCCCTCTGATAGGAAATCACAGATAACTTCTTAGAAGTATGTCAAGGACATTAACTTGCTGAAGATGTCTGTTTGTTGCAATGCAGCAGACATTTTAAAGTCTTTGGTCACCCTAAAGTCTTTCATCCATTGATACTATTAGGAGTAAGTCACAATACTCTGTTGAGCATTTTTTATACTTGCTGGAGGATATAGCAAATGTGAGAATGGATAAGCAAGCACATGATCCGTGCTATCTGTGTTTGGCAAAGGTTGTTCCTTAATATTTCTGTTCTTGTTCTGAGCTACATTTCTACAATGACAGTTTACTGTGCTTTGTGAAAAGCTCATGCTTAATAACAAAGAATGATTTATTCCCTGCTGTAGTATTTAATAATGAAGTATTACTTAGGATATTTGATAATTTAATGCTTATTCATAGCTGTATTTTCAGTGTTGAAATGAGTAATAGCATAGAAAGCATCAACTCTGTTAGCCTGTAATTATTAAATTCAGGAAAGGTGAGGGCTTTAATATGAATATTAAAACCCAGGAATTTGTTATCTTTAATTTCTAAAGAAGACATGTGATATCACTGAAATCAGTGCCTGACTACTTTTTTTGGTGGCATGCCTAGTTCTTTAACAGTTACCTGTCTTTTATGTAGGGTAACTGAGTGCTAGTAACAGCAGAGAGAACTGTGGAGGGGTTGAGTAAGATATGAATTTGAACTGCTAGGAAGTGGATATGCCCATGATGCATCAACACTGCAAGGTTTTTAACTTGATGTGCAGGAGTCACCAAATTTTAGATTTTGGATGATCATTCTCATAAATACCTATTGTCACAAACATGATCATGAATACATAGTCATATATTGATGCCCTTCTAACAGTTTATCTGTGTAATAACAAGGTGAACTTACTAAGAGCTTATTAAGGGGCATGGGTGCATTTACATACCCTTCTCTCCTACTGGAGTCCAGCAATAATGTTACAAGCCTAAACTGCTTTTGCAGCACACTGGAAGATTCCGGGGTGTGAAAAGGATGCCCTACACAATGAGTTAAGCTAGCTATTTTTTTGTTTGTTAGTATTTTTTTTTCTTGTTTTGTTCTTTTCTTTTCTTTGTGTTTTTTTTTTTTTTTGGCTTTTTTTTTTTTTATAAATATATATAAAAACATTGTGGCTATCATTTCTTAACATAGGATAGCAACTAATAGAAACATCTAGTAAATTCATCTAAACCAATTCCCCGTGGTATACATATTTTTCTACATATTTTCTCTGGTAATGAATGAATTTGATCCAACTTATCAGTCATGTCTGTGTATTTTTAAAATATTTTTTCTGCTTTGAACTTTCTTCTTTTGCACAGTTCAAACATAATCATGTTTGTTACATAACCTGTAACTATTGAGTAATATCTCTAGCATGTTCCAATGGCAATAAGATTTTTCTTGTTGAAAGAAAGCATATACTTTAAAAAATTGTGGTTTATTATTGCTTTTCACTTAGTACTCTTAATTTTTTTTTCTAGAATAGGTGACCTAGAAAGAAAAGTGGTTGACTATTTGCAGTATTGTAACTGTGGCTAAACACCAAGAACTCCTGAGATGTTTTATTTCAATCCATAAATATATTCAGCTGTATTTAATTCTTTTGTTTGCCATAAGCTTTCCAGTTTAAATAAATTCCTGTTTAAATGATACCAATTTCAGTCTTCCGAGCCTTTCTACCCAGCCTCTCTTAAGATTCTTAAGATTTTGGTTTGGTTTTTTTTTTCCCACTATTTCCAGAAGAAGGAACAGACTGGATAAAGTCCTTTTCCAAGAATTTCCAGATCACCTCGTTGTAGAAATACATATTTAGATCCAGAGTACTTCATAAACATGAAGTTCATTCTGCAATCCCCTACCAAAATTTATTTCCTTTCAAATTGCCAGTTTCACTTCTGGACACAGTGACTCTCTTGACCCCACTGTTACAGAAGAGGTTATTGTTTCTTCTTCTAAATTAAAAAGCCTGCCTAGAATATGCACCTAGATGTAAATTGTTTGACTGTGGTAGTTCATTCAAATACAGGCCTATTTAAGGAGTTTTACAATCTGCTTTATTGGAACCTTGTGGCTTTTATGGCACATTAGACCTAAATTAAACATCAGGGAACCTTCTGTGCCTTTATTCCAACTGTCCTTTCCAGGCCAGGTGGCATGATACTGTCTTTAGAATTATGTATCTCCTCTCTTCATTATTTTATCATGTGTTTTAATGTGGCACATATCTGTCCTGTAGCATTGTACAAGTTGTCAGAGTAATCCTGCGAGAGATAGCCAGGGATTTTTGGTAATCAGAAAAATATAGCACAGTTTTTGATTTCAGGTGTTCAGATTTGCTGTCAGGAAGCAGGGGATGCATTTTTATATCCTCTTTTTGGAGAATAAATGGAAGCAATTCCACACATAAGAAATTAATTTTTTTTTTTTTTTTACTTGTCATTTCAAAAAAATAACTTTTTTAGCCGAGCTGAAGTGATGGTGGATACCAACCAATAAAGCTAAAATTGTTGTCTGGTAGAATTTCTAGTATATTTTAAGATTAAAAGTTATGGCATGCATTCCTCAGTCACTCGTGAGCACCTCTGAGACTCCGTTCACGTCTTTAAAAATATTTTACTGGGCCCCCTAGGGGAACTTCAGACTAGATCATAAGAGCACTGTGGTGGTTTTTGGGGTGTGCTAAAAGTTTAGCCTGGGGTAGGACAACAGTGCTACCAGGGATACTGTATGATATCCTATGTTGGGAGAGAAAGCTCAAGGTGGTGTTTGGCATATAAAAAAACAGAATAAAGGTTGTTCTCCCGTGCTCTGGCTATAGCTCTGAGAGGAGGAAGCCCTCTATAGCTATAGGCTGGGATGAGCTGGATAGCAGCTTTCACTGCCTTCTTAACTATACCAGTGCAGGAGGGTGTTCATCACTGCTGGGGCTTGGAAGGAGAAGCTGTGCAGCAGTCTGGAGGGCAGCTGTGGCACCAGGGGGGGCCACTGACTCTTACTGCAGCTACTTCTTGAAATAAAACTTGTGAAAATCCTTTATCTCACTGTTGCCTGCTACCAGTATAGTCTGTAGTATGAATTGTGGGAACCAGCAAATCTCTCTCTGGCTGGTATTTGGTAACGACGTGACAATGTGAAGGCTCGTTACTGTGCTCCCAGAATGGCTCTGCAGTGAGATGTCTTGCTTAGGGGTCACTGGCAGCTGCTGGCACCACACCTCCTAGTTTGTGATTTCCCTGAAGACTGCTTGGGGACTGGCATGTATTTCACCATAGCTCTGGGCATGCAGAACTGCACGCTGAGCATAGTATATGGATTGCCAGCTGGTTTATGAATCCTAATTACTGGTGAGACTTACCCTGAATGAATTCAGAGCACTAGTAGCTCAAAAAAAATCTTGTATCCCATCAAATGTGTTGGTATTAATAACTGAGGTAAGTAAACATGGCACTTTGCGGTGTTTGACAGAGAACTCTCAAATCATCCATGTAATTTTAATGTTTTTTAAAAGATAACTTACAGAAACCATCCTTTTTTATATGTATGTACGTGTGTGTGTTTGCAAGGGGAATCTTCATGACGTGTATCTTTTGTTTTGCAGACAAAACCTGTTGCATTTGCAGTTCGGACAAATGTTGGGTACAGTGCAGCTCACGATGATGATGTCCCCGTCCCAGGCATGGCCATCTCGTTTGAGGCTAAAGATTTTCTTCATGTTAAAGAAGTAAGTAAAGCCAGAGGAGTAAGTGGGTCTCTCTTTAAGGGTCTGTTTGCTGCTATTTCTTAATGCTAAAGTAACACTTCACATTGCCAAAACACTATACAAATATTATATAAATAAGGTAACTGTGTGAAAGGAACCGAATGGTCTTTGAAATACTATTCTTTTAAAAGCAATGGCACAAATTCTTCACAATCAAATTAATAAAGTTTGGAAAGCTTTTCTTTTCTAGTAAAAATCACTTATTTAGAACTTTAAAATCTACATCTGCATATTCAATGATAAAATGGGTTTTATTGTTGCAGTACTCTGAGAGTTATGATTCAGCAGCCAAGGAAAGATGCTTTTTTATTTGTGTGACTGAAGCTCAATTAACCCCTAAATCCTCAGATCATCTTTTTTTTTTTTTGTTTTTTTCACTGAAGTTACTTCTCTGGCACAGACAGTATTTTGTTAACAGTTACATACTGGAGAGCTGATGTGATATTTCAGGACACATATAGCAACTGTCAAAAAAGGCACTTTGCATTTGCTGTGTTGGTTTTCTTTTCCTGTAGTTTGACAGTTTTCAATTTTTACAGTTCCAAACACCTAAAAGTTTTCCTTCTCTGCTCCTTGCAGACAATCCAAAGCAAATAACTTGGTAACTTTCCCATGCAGGCATCCTTAGTAGCCTGCTGCTCCTTTCTGAATGATTCTCTCATTTTATGAGGATTTCCTAGCTTCTGGTCAGTTTCCACTGTGTTTTGTCAAGAAATAGGAATTTATAGTAGAACAAGGAAGTTAGCTTAAGGACGAAAGCAACTTTGCCATGTATTTGAAATGATATCTTTGTGCCATTTTAGAGTATCAGAAGTCCCTGAGTAATGATGGATGACACGCAATAATTCTCCTAGTGCAGGTGCTTTGTGGAAGCAAGAAACATTCCTAATAGCAGGTAGAAATCCAGGTGGACAGAGACTAAGGAAACACAGGAAATGAGCTTTTAGTGCCTTCATACTGATGATTGATGATCATAATTTTCCAAATACATTAAACACAATAAAAAAGGATAATTTGGATTCAAACTGGATGCAGTGAAGGAAATATATATATATTCTATCTGATAGTAGTGCAAAAGAATTGTTCTGCTCTGTCTTGTGACAAAAAGTAGAGATGAGCAGCCACAGAGTCCTTGGAAAGGAAACATCAGCGTTCTCCAGTGAGTCTGGAAGCACTGGAGAATACAGCTCAGTTAGTTTAGATGAAATGTACTTGTTTAGTCTTCTATTCCATCTGCATTTTGAATGATCTGGTAATCTCATGCTTCAGGTCAACTCTTACCTTTGTTTCCATATGAAACAGAAACACAGTGTTAGCAGATTTTATGTTACAGTTTATGCTTTTTTTCTTCACAGCACAACTTAGACTCAGCTATAACATGCATGCGAGAAAATGAGGAGGAAAAGGTTTCCTGATCATTTCTGGATCTCCAGAAATGCCTTGAAAGGAAGCTTAGCTCAGATGAATTGTAACATGTGGCTGCATGTAACACTGAGGAATGGAAAAATAGCTTAAAGTGTTCTTCCAGGTTCAGGTGTAATAGAGCAAGGACTCTGTGCTAGTTGCCTTTAAAAATTATCTGGTTTTCTCTTCAAGCCGTTAAGAAAAGTTGACTGTCTAGTGGTGCTAAGCCAGAGCTGTGTTTTGGAATAGACACTGACATCCAGGCTAGGTACACTGGTGGGATGGAGAGGTGGGAAGGGACCCTCAAAGAGTTAGACTTAGACTCTCTGGTCCTGCATTTGGCAGCAGTGGTTGCACCTGGGCAAGTCAAACCTCTTCAGGAGGTGCCCCGAGGAGCGGCCCTTCTCTGCACAGCCACTTCTTCCCCTCCACCTTCCATGGCCATGCCCTCCTCATTCCCTGGGGCTCTATATCCCACCAAATATTGCACCTTCAACAGATTTGGTGTCAGCTGTAGTTAATGCTGGGAGAGGTGAAATGTGTACATTTAAATTATTGAAAATTACATTAAAGGTAAAAAAACATATTTGATTAAAAATTGCAGTGTTGCTTTTGTATTTTATACCTAATTAGTTGCTAGAAATAAAGAAATCTAAATTGATCTCCAGTAAATTATGCCTGTATAGTAATGCTATATTGGATCAACACTGGCCCGTTCTTGTCTGTGAGAACCGTTCTCCAATTTGTGCTGCTGAGAGAGGGCTCAAACAAGAACTTCAGTTCAAAGTGTGAACTGAACCAGAGCAATGGTGAAAAGTACTGTAGTGACTGAGTATGAGGGAAATTTATTATTAGGTTACGTTAAAACTAAGTACATATAAAGGTGAAGGATTCCTTTTTGCATGAAGAAACGTGTGCTGTATCATAGCCATTCCTAAATCTTTTGAGGCTTTTAATACACAGACATGCTTCTGCTTTGAATTTCATTCATCTTTGTGTTTCCCTTGACACCCCAGGCAGCACCTTGACAGTGGGACACCTCACTACCAAGATTTATACCAATATTGATTGCTTTTTGAGATGAGAAAATATTGTGTGGTGTGATTTACTTACAAAAGTGTCTTATCCTCCTTTTCATATACTGGCATGGCATTTAGCCTGCAGACTTTGCTGGAGTGAATTCCATGTGCTTTTGTTTTTGTATGAAAAAAAAATTCCTATAGATTTAGCATTTCTATCAATTATAATAAAACTAATGCTACAACAGCATAAAAAAGTAGTGGCTATTTGGATTTTAAATTATTAATATTTTTAAATTATCTGTCTTTTCCTTTTACCAAGTTAATGATACTACTTCTCCAGACTTCATGTTTACTATAGAGCAGATCCACATAATGGCAGCCTCCATTGGCTCAGTTGCTACTGGCTTCCTCCACCTGTATTATCCTACAACATATTTCAAATGCCCATGCCTATCTTTAGTTAGCAGTTTGCAATGAAAGGTTATGATTTTAATAAAATGTTTCATTCTAATACAGCTTTGAGAAACTGCTATTCTAGATTAGCTCCCTATTAAATGCTGGTATCTTTAATCATAAAGGCATTCACTGGGTGAATGTAATAGATCCTCTTGTATTTTATGAGTTTAGAAGTGCATTTATTTTGATCTTTATTTTTTGTTAGCTGAATATCTTAAAGTTGGTGCCAAGCGTCAACATTTCTATAGTAGCAGAACTAAAGATAATACTGCAATTTCTGTTGTGTAGTACTGATCCACCAATGTTGTATACCTGAAGAAATTAATTCCTTTTCATGGGAGCCCACACATTTTATGTTTTAATCCTAACTGTACGCTTGTTAAAACTACATATTAAATAATAAAACATGCATTATAACATATACATTCATAGCTTCAGATTCAAGAAGGCAACTTCTCATTCAGATATTCTCTTACAGTTTCACAAACGAGCCAAATTATCCAAAATTCATATTTGATGGTACTTATTCCTATGGAACCCCTAGAGTATCGCGTGTGGGGCCATATAGAGCAGAAACCTATTGTCATCAAAAAATGGTGATAAATAATAAAGGGAAAAGCAAATAGTTCTGCTCTACAGACCTCTGCAAAAGAAACAAACCAACCCCCCTGTGTGTCTTTGAAGAAATATTATTGTTAGAGTGGTCATTACCTCATATTTCATATAGCTGAAATTCAGTTGATTGGGCTTGTGCATTTGTATAATTGTCAGGCTTTTTGGTTATCTAAAGATACCTGCTTCTTATGGATCTGTCATATGTTTAACATGCAGCTCACATGATCTGTATGCAGTAGGGCATATATAATCAGTGGAATGTCTTCATATTTCAGAATATTGTAGTGAGTTCAGAGAAGCAAGGGAGTTGGAGAAGTATTAATATTTCTTTTTTTTTTTTTATTTTATGTAAAGAACTAAATATAATGGAATAAGAAAAAAAAAGATTGCAGAGCTGTAAAAATTGCTGCAGTGAGTAGGGGCAAATCAGAAGAAATCTCTGGTGTCCACCAAGGAGAAACATCAAGGGAGAACAAAAGCAGCTTTCATGCATGAGGGGGAAAGACTGTGAAGCAGAAAAAAATAATGATGGTGAAATGGATGGAAATAAAAGCCAGGGAGAATCATGAAGTCTGTGAAGGAAGGTTTCTGCTTAAGTACTGTAGCATTTTAATAATTTGGAAGTTATAATTGTTTTAATGTATTTCTGAATACTACCACAATTCTTCATTGCCATAATAACATAGTACAATGATTAACTGCAGGGAAAAATTACATGAAATGGCTTAGCTGCAAATTTAAAATAATAACAGAATGATCCCAAATACAGTAATTTCTCAGTATGTGACTTTTTTTTTTTTTTTTATCTGTAGAAATTTAATAATGACTGGTGGATAGGACGGTTGGTAAAAGAAGGCTGTGAAATAGGATTCATACCAAGCCCAGTCAAACTAGAAAATATGAGGCTGCAGCATGAACAAAAGGCAAAACAAGGAAAATTCTACTCCAGGTAATAACGATAAATGATTAAAAATAATAGCATTGACTGTGATACCACTTGGAAGTTAACGCTGTGTATGTATAGTTCTGTTTAATTATTGTAATTGGCAGCTACAAACAAAAGAAGTAATATTTATGTAATTAACGTCATTGCCATTTGAGAATGAAAGTAGATTTATGATTGGTGGTCTGTGATGGCCTACAGTGGCTATCATTCCATTTTATTTTCAAAAAGTATTTGCAAATACACATTGCAGTTAATACATTTACTATGTGCAAGTACAATTTTTGACTTAAAAATCAATCTCCTTGAATTCTTTACTTGTTTTCATGATCTTGCAATTTCTAAACACTTTTAAAACTGCTTTTAGAAATGACAGAAAATAGTAAGATTAATTTATTTGTAAGCAGAAGACAGTGGTTTTTAGTTAGCTGTTAGGGAAAAAGTGTTGGTCTTGTCAAATTCATCACCTACAAATGCAGCTTTTAAGAATACTGAATTTTATGATGGAAACTTCAAGTCCAGTCATCTGTTGTGTCTGACTGCAGCCATTATTACATAAAATTAAATACTCTGTATGTATTGAATAATTCTGCAAGATGGTAATAATGTCGTTTTTACTGTAGAATTCTTAATAAAGTAGGTATACAGTAAACATTGGCACATGTGGAAGCAAATGCCACTTGCTTCCCTTTGAGTATATTGAAAGAAAATATTTCCACTTTATCTGAGTGTGATGGACCTGAAATTGAGTAAAGAGCTGGCAAAGATTTGGGAATCCAGAAGTTCTTGCCAGAAAGGATCTCCTTCTTCAACAGGGAAGGCAACAGTTTTTGAAGAGCATATCTAAACTAGGAGTAGACCAGGGTGCTATAGTGCTTGACTGTGTTTGGCGGCTGAGAAATGCCTTTCCTATAAATTTACTCTCCTCAGAAGGAAGATGTCAGGTTCCTTATTTCTCTCATGACAGTGCTGATATGGCCAAATCTGACCCAGTGATTCAGTCCCTCTTCAAATTGTAAAGTCTTCCATTCTGCAGAACTTCTCACTACACTGTCCTACACCACAAATGCATATAGTTAGTGCTTATTAATATTTTAAGGTGGAGAAAATGTAATTAAATACTACCACATTAATTACTCGAAGAATGTAATAGCCTTTCTTATATTCTTTTCAGTACTCTTCTCATTATGGTAACTGAGATAAAATGACTAAAAATACTGTTTCATTTTCACATCCTGGATGGGTTTTCACAAAGCAGAACTTCACAAAACCCTAGACTGCTTTATTTTCATTTGAGAGTCTTTTCTTTCCTTCTACCTTCTATTGAGACAGCAAAAGAATTTGTATTTTGTTTGTCATTTTCATTACAGTGCTATCAGTAACTCTTCTGTTAAAGAAAACAGATTTGCTTACTGGCTTAAGAATTAGTCTTAGTAAGGTGTAAATAATATTATTAATTACATAACAGTAGCCATATTAATAATTGTGTCACATTAAGGTCGTGCATGAGTTAGAGCATATGCAGCAGAATGAAGTTGCACAGTAGGGCAAGAATCATGACTGATGTTGGCAGTTCCTCGTTCCTCAAAATGTACACACGTTTTGTGTGAGTTGTATATTTTATACCGCTGCCAGGAACACTCTTTGTCTTTTAGCTAGCAGTTCATTGAGAAGGGAAATATTAAGTACACTAGAATAAATACTGGGAAAGCTGTGAAACTTCAAACTGGTTTGTTGCTTTACTCCAGTAAATCAGGAGGAAACTCTTCATCCAGTTTGGGTGACATCGTTCCTAGTTCCAGAAAATCGACGCCTCCATCATCTGGTGAGTAGGTCATGAACCCTTCGATTTACGTACTCATGCACGTAATCTGTTAAAATGTATGTACAGTCAGTCCGATTTTTCTTATTCCCTGTACTTCATAGGTAAAAGATTGGGTGGCTGTGTTGTCCTATAAGGATGGTTTGGGTAGGTTTGAAGTACTGGAGTCAATACCAGTGAGTTTAGGCAATGATAGGGCTGTTAACAGTCCACAAAATCCCCTCCTTGCTTTTACCATGGTGTTTTATA
Organism: Merops nubicus; assembly: GCF_000691845.1. Classification (NCBI taxonomy): domain Eukaryota; kingdom Metazoa; phylum Chordata; class Aves; order Coraciiformes; family Meropidae; genus Merops; species Merops nubicus. The sequence goes on from NW_008588781.1 coordinate 32,576, forward strand.
CAAAGACATAATAAAATGATGAGACTGCATTGCAGTAGAATAATTAAAGGTTTGGTCTGGTCTGAGCACTCCTGCAGAACAAGAAATACCTTCTGGTATAGAAGAAAAAGCAGCAGTAGGAATAAAAGTTCCTGAGAGATTTCTTCAATAGCATCAAGAATGGCATTATATTACAGTAACAGGAACTTCTAGTTTCACAGCTCTCATAATGAGAATGTGCTTCACATAATTCTAGCATACTGGATATTTTTTTTGCCCTTTGTGACGTATTTTTCACAAATACTGTTTTGTATGTAGAGCATCAACAAACATATTTAGTTTTATTCAGGTTGGATTCAAGTGGTATGACGCAAAATGTCACGTGTTGGTGGAGGGAACTGGCATTAGCTTCTTGAAAAAAAGCATAGCAGAAGATGACCAAAAAAACCCACAAAACCCAACAACCAAAGTTCAACTAAATTCAACTGCTGCATTGGTGGATGTTTCATCTTCTCCTGAGAGAGAAAATGCATATTTTGAATACTCAAAACCAGAAAATATGAATGAATGTTGCTATTGCTCTGTCTACTGAGGCAAAGACATGTTTTCCAGCTGTATTAGTATATATGTAGCCTGACCTACAGAGCAGTTATCTTAAAGTGATCCTGAAGATTTTAAAGTATTCATATAGACATTAAGAGAAAGACAGAGAATTTCAATCAAGTTATGGTAGTAGCTTCACTTGATTAAAATAATTGAAAAATATTTTTGAAAAATATTTCTGTCTTTTTTGTGGAAACACAAATATTTGTAACAACAAACTTTTTTACAATTGCAGTTTGGTTATCAAAATTCTACTTCATTTCCCTATTTTTTTTTTTAAGTATATTTTTATTTTATTAATAAGTGCCCATCACAGGTCTGTAGAATACACCTTAATGTTTTATTTTGCAGTGGCTTTAAACTGTCATATTTACTGTTAGGGCCCACTTTTCCAACAATAACATTTTTGCAGACGTGTCTGTGGACCTGTCATAATTTTATACTTATGGCATCTGAAATGTTATAGTATTCCTTTGTATCCTAAAATCACTTGGAGAGCATGCATACAACATTTCCAGAATGTTGCGTAGTATTTAAAAGTAAGAGAACAGATAGAATATTTAGGCTACCAACAGACATATTGGTAGGCATCCTGTAATTTTCATTGCATTGAATTGTTTCTTCAGAAAATAGTCTCCAGGAACTTGGTTTCCTGGAGAAAGAAGGAAATCTGGTAAAGTTTATTCAGTTACGTTGAGGACCTGGAGAATATTTATGAATTGTGTGCATTCGCTTGTTCTGTGATTTTAAGATTTTGGGTCTGCAGGGGTGTTTTTTTGGATTATTTTAAGACATCCCAAGAAGGTTGTAATAGGCAGTTTGTGTCTAACGCAAGAACTCAAATGACTTTGAAGAACATTTCCCATGCCTCCTTTTTAAAAAAAAAAAATGTAATAAATTATAAATACTTAAAGTATTTAATGAGTTGAAGAGATTTTAACAGATTTGAAGAATATAAACCAGTGCCACAAAAAAAACAAAAACAAGCAAAAAAACCACCACATGAATGATCAGTGGAAAAAAAAAATTAAAAGCAGGCTCACGGCCATTTGAATGATCAGTATTATATTGTTACAGTAATCAATCCATACAGTCCTCCTCAGCCACCAGAGTAGATGAGGATAACAGTTAAAATGATTTGGAAAAAAACCCAATGAACTAAAGATAATTAAAAGAACCATCATGGAAAATGTTGCATGGTGTGAAGTCTGAGAATGGAAAGAGGAGATACTGATGCCTAGCTGATCGAACACTGCATTTCTTTTTACAGGGAAAAGTTAACAATCCTGATTTTCCTTTACTGGCAATTTTAGTTGAACAGAGAATTGAAGGAGTTTTAATGTGCGTTATTATGACTGATTTATAGCCTCTGTGCTGGCCTGTATTCAGGAAAAGATAATATGTTCTTTTTACACTTAAAAAGAGGATGAAGGAACAGTGTTGCTAGAAAGTGTTATGTGATTTCTGTGGCTTTTTTTAGGAGCAGGAGTATAGAAACAGGGTGCAGAACTACTTGCAGGTTTTCCTGGCAAGGGCAGTCTCAAAGGCACAGTTCTATAACTCAAGACTTATTAGGTATTGTGACATTAGTTCTGTGGATAATTCAAATGGGAAAATGCACTTTACTCAGACAAAAGAGATCACTGTCCTGAGTGTCTCTTAAATCAGTAGCTGCACATAGGCTCAGCAGAAATATTTGTTTTGCATAATTTAATAGTACATGCCACGGTATTAGTTGATGTACCGCCCATCAAGCAACTGAAAGCAGGTCACTAAGGTGGTTTCACAATAGTTTGCAATAATTAATTATGGGTTTGGATAAATTATATTGCTCACACATCTATTTAGAGCTAGATTCAGTTCGACATAAGGCCTTGGCAAGATAAAATCATGTTACCAGAGTGTGTCAGGAGGTGGTAAGTTCTTTACACACGAGGGTCATGAGGTACAGCATGTTTGCAGATCGCTAATGTGTACATACTTTCTTCCTGACGGGAAATTTAATACATCACTTAAGATCAGGATTGAGTGTTGTAAATAAGACAGCGATTTTTGTTTGGTTGGTTGGTTTTTTGTGGGTTTGATTTTGTTGCAGATTTAGCTACCAGGTATGTGCTTGACTCAGCATTCAGGATAACATAACTTTACATTTTGAAAATGTATTTATTTCTGAGTTCATGGTGATTTTTGTTTAAACTGTTGTTACTTACTTGCTGAAGAGGGTAAATATATTTTGTAAACCTTATGTGCTGTACGTTCTTTTAGGGTAGAGGTTGAACAGCAGTGATTTATTGTATTCACTTCCATTTTGCCCTGTCTGTATCCTCGCTATTCACAACAGGATCCAGGTCTCTGAGACAAGCTGGGATCAATGTTCTCTCTTCTGCTACCCATTCTTTTTAGTTTTCACTATTGGGTCTGTTTTTATTTTTTCTAATAAATGCATCTTACAACTACTGTGCAGTTTTAGTTAAAGTGGTTAAAAATGCCAGTTGTAGTCCAGCCTGAGATACATGTTGATATTATTGTACAAGCATCAGGCTGATTTTGTCTTCAGAAGTGATTTTTCTTCTGTTTCTTAATATCCTATGGACATGCTACTGACATTTCACATTTCAGTGGATGATACCCATCCTGAGTTAGTGTTCATTGCTATAAAATCATTCCAGTGCTGTTGGCCAAGTTCTGATGTTTATATTGGTGAAAGACTTATCCAGTGAACTAGTTTGGATTAACACTGGTGTAACAAGAACAAACTTGGCCATTTCTTTGTGTTGTAAGAGTAATTCTGTATATGTTTGATATAGCTGTGTAAAAGGGGATCAGAAGAAAATATTATAGTAGCTGTTACAGATTGCCTTCTGTCTTCTAATCCTAATGTACTGCATTTTTAAATTTTTCCCTTTGTTTTATTGTGTTTTATACCCATGGATGATTTCTTTTTTCTTTTATTTATTTAGTTAGTTATTACTCTGGGCAGTTTTGTTTTTCTTTACCTTATTTCCTTTTTAACCTGTCTTTACTTTCCCTGTCATCTGATAATTCTGAATTGTTTGTCTGTATATAGCTATAGACATAGATGCCACTGGCTTAGATGCAGAAGAAAATGATATTCCAGCAAACCATCGCTCCCCCAAACCCAGTGCAAACAGTGTAACATCACCCCACTCCAAAGAGAAAAGAATGCCCTTCTTTAAGAAGGTAACACCGACTTCCAAGCTCCCATCTGTCCACCTGCTCACCTGCACTGCGTCACATTTCTAGTCCTGTTAACTGTCTGCGTCCTCTGACAAGCCAATAACATGCATGCTTTGTTGTTCTTTGTTTCTTTTCCATGCTGCTGTAGCTAAGCAGAAGCAGAAATCGGTAAGTTTATATCGACATTACCTGTGTTTATCCTGCCACTGGCATCAGTAACGTTATTACCCTGGTTTAACAATGCAGCTGTTCTAGAATTAAGGTAGAAAATTATCAACCTGTTAGTGGGCTTAGCGCAAGAGAAGAAACATTCCCAAGTTCAGCACATCTGTGAAACTCTGATACAGTACTTATCCTTTTTGATGGAATAGTAGGACACATTTAAGTGGCCTTCCAAACTTTTGAGAAATTTCTAACAAAACCATTTAATGCACCTCTCTAGTGCATCCTATTCTTTCTATCTGTGTCTTTCTCAAGTTGTTTTTTTTCCCCCTTATAACTCAGCCTGTAAGTATCATTGGAATCTAAACATTACTCAGGTAGTGTCAAAACCATTTTCTCTCTCATTTAGTCAGTATTTAAGCTTCCAATTCACTCGGTGCAAAATCTTCAGGAGAACAAGAGCAGTGAAAGCCACAGACTTGTTTTGATGGTTTGCTTTGGGGTTTTCCTGTTGTCATGAATAAATTACCATCCAAATGCCATCCATCAGTCAAACACTTTTAGTATCTCAGCTATTGGGAATGGTACTGGTGGTTCCTAGGAGAGCAAATGTCTCTCCATAGACAACCCAGATAACTACAGAATTATTCAGTTGGCATCCTGTTAGAGTAAACTGCAATACATGTCTAAGATCTTTGCTGAAATAAGTTATCAAGTCATTATGCAGCAGCCAAACTGTGCAATCAAATGCCACATTTCTGTTTTGGGTATTGTTTTGTTTTTTTTTAATCTCTGGTCTTCATGACTCTTATTCAATTCTTTTTAACCACTCTCTTAAATGCACAAATAACACCACACTGTTAAAGTGCTTATAATCAGTGCCGGGTGACACTGTTGCCTATGTTGTGGATACTGTCATGTTTAGTAAATAAAACTTTTTCTCTTTCTCTTCTCTTCTTGAACTCTTTTAAATAATATTGGATACTTTTCAGTTTCAAAGTTACCAGTATTTGCTTCAGC
>NW_008588781.1:37568-54331 GCF_000691845.1 Merops nubicus
GTTAAGTACCATGTCATTCACAGCCCACTATGGAAATCAACAGCAGTTTTTTGCTGTTGAATAATTTCTTAGTTAATTATATTTATAACCAAATATAAATGTTAAGGAGGAATACATATTGACATGTACTGGATGCTATCTTCATAAGCATCTTTAGAAGATGCAGCTGCTAGATGAACCACCTTGGACCTGGATGGTGGCTAGTCCCATCCTTCTCTTCACTCAGACTAGCATGGAGGCAGTCCTGGGCAACCTACTCTGTAGGTGAACCTGCTTCAGCAGAGGGGTTGGACTTGATCTCCAAGGGTCCCCTCCAACCCCTAACGTTCTGTGGCGCCTCTTCCGTATCACAATCATTATTTGTTATAGTGGGTTTTATAATACTGACATGTGCAGCAAATACTGGATGGGGATCCCAAACTAATCCACTTAGACAAAATACTGAGCAAAAGCCTTATGGTCAAAACCTTGCCAGTTTGTATTCTGAGTTCATATCTAACTGTGAAAGCTGTATAGCTCAGTGCCAGCCCCTTAGAAAATATTACTAAATTAAAGAACTTTAATGCTTCCATTAAGTAGCTTTTACTTAGTTTGCTGCCGATAACTCCATTTCTTCAAGCTGTAAAGATCAGAGGAAAAAAAGCACATTTCAGCAGAACAGATTTTTAAAATACCCCAGGTTCCATCAAACAAGGTAATTCCTGTGCTCTCTCTAATTTTCAAATACCTAGTTAACTTCTAGCATGAATATCTTTGGTTGAGTCAGCCATATTAAGACAAAGATCTGTTGCATTCATGACACTCATGCTGTAATCATTTAAACACATCTGTAATGAATTTTTCTTAGGATATGTCTCTAATACGCTTATCAGATTATTCATAAGATTAGCAAGAGCGGTGGAGGGCTGCATTTTGGTACTGGTACAGCATAACTGCAGGGTTTTGCTTTGAAATGTGTTGAGTCAGATTCTGCACTGTGTTAAATAAATTCATTTCACATGCTTGTGATGCCTTGGGCACTGGTATTCTTATGTTACTGATTATCTGGTGAAGCTACAGGTAACAAAAAGTAAGATAAATTACATTGAAAAACATACACAAAAATGTTTTCTGTGTTTTAGACTGCTTTAGACTGCTGCTTGTTTAGCATTTTGTGCTGTCACTATTAATGTCTGTCTATGTGGTTCTGTGTTTTGGAATGTATGTACTTATTTTAATGTTACTGTGAAACACCTTGGGATACGTTGAGTATGGAAAATGAACAATGACTGTATTCTCTGATATTTACTGATGTATTTGTACTGCGTAGGCACTAGAAAATAGATCTGGCATACCTTTTTCCATATCACCCACACATTCCTGGTCTTGGATTTTTTTTTTTCCCAAAGGTAAACCAAATCCTCCTTTACAAACAAAGGAGTCTTATTGATAAGACTAATTCTTGGTGATATGTGTTGAGTAGCCATTTATTAAAGGAAAAAAAAAGTTTCATTTTTTCATATTTTATTTTGATAATGATATTGTAAAAAATTGCAATTTTTGGCAGCAGGCAACCTTTTTATCTTTGTATTTTAAAATACTTCTTAGGAATGGTGCACAATACATCAGTAGCGTGGTGAATATCTTACTAACAGAATCCATTCTTGGGTGATGACAGGAACTTCCCAAAGTGGAAGGATTGCTATCCCAAGCTCTGTTTATGAAAATTCTCTAGAAATACAGACTTGATCAACCATTATTTTGATTTCATTTGCAAGTGAATTGTGGATGCAAATGTGCAAGTCAAGACTATGAGTGCTCATATGGGAATATGCAATGATGTCACAATGTTTTGTCAATCAGTGGGCAGATCTGAACATAAAAAAGAGATGTGTTATGCTTTTCCAATCCCTGTTTATTTGATTATTCTCTTTCATAATTTCTCTACATAAAATTTTGGTAGGAGACATGTCACAGCTCTAGTCAGCCATTTCAAATCATAACCTTTTCAATTTACCAGCTAAAAATTACGGAGGCATGTGAATATCTCCAGAATAACAGTTTCGTAGCTATCCAGAGCAAACATGAAAACATTACAAACCCCAAAATTCAGAGAAAAGGTTTTTAAGAAGAAAACCCTGAACCTGGTATGTCCTTGTCTCATACTACCAGTTTTTGGAAAAAGTTAATGAATCTGTGATTCCTGTGTTGGTGACATCACTGCAAATTCAGAGTACTTAATACTGTAAGTAATGTGTAACGCTTGCTGTAGGTGCTGTGATGCTGAAAGCTTTTCCTGTTTTGCAGACAGAGCACATCCCTCCCTATGATGTAGTGCCTTCTATGCGACCAGTAGTTTTAGTGGGGCCTTCTCTGAAGGGCTATGAGGTAAGCGACTGTTGTGGGTTCATTTTGCCAGAAATATTGTGGTACGTTTGTATTTAAATGTTCAAATGTAGTTAAGCTGAATGACGTAATTTATATAATGGACAAAAGTCTATACAGTTTTTACTTCTACTAGATAGCTGTTTATTTGTATTTTCTTTTGTATGAGAATTCAGATTAGGAATAAATTACATTCCAATCCTAATGTTAAGATATAAGATTTACTGTCAACTTTATTACGTGTTATTGTTAGCATCAAGTATTATGAATTTCCCATGTGATTATTAATTTGTTGTTTGTTTGCTTCTAGGTAACAGATATGATGCAAAAAGCATTATTTGATTTTTTAAAACATAGATTCGAAGGGCGGTAAGTACTTTGCAATGCAAATCTACTTGAGTTCAGGTCCTGTTTAGGTGCTGCCAGGTTTTTAAGAAATGATGTAATTTTTTTTGTTTTGGTTTTTTTGTTAAGAAAATTAGGAATGGCAGATAATTCCTTGATTTGTAGTCTATAGTGTGCATTGGAAGTTTCCTTAGCAGACCATGCTGAGGCTGTGTGGCAGTAGGAAGTGTTCAGGGGCTTGCATTTGTTGAGCGTTCAGGGACATGTATTTGCTGAGAGTCTTCTTGCTGACTTTGACATTCAATCTCCAAATTGCTACGTATCTATCTACAAATTTCATACATGTGTTTTCTTAGAAATTTATTGAAGTATTTTTCAAGTGATCATCATCAGTGCTTCCTGGGTTCTGTACAAGCTGATGAGGGCCACCATTCCTCCTGAGCACTACCTCCTTACAGTGGCAGCAAACTTGGGATAGAAGGGTCAGACTGACTGATGTATATGATTGACAGATTCTTGATCCTTCATGATGGGAGCTTGGTTTGACAGTAATGCTGTTAATGTCTCCAGACGCTACTATAGTGCAAATGTAAAATGATAATCCATCTGTAAAAGTAGTGGCATGTTCTTTAATTCAAACATGATGGACCCATGGACCAGAGACGACCTGTGTGTTCTCCACATGACTATTGCTACTGGATCAAGCCTCAGATTAATATGTGCTAGTGGGTTGACATCAGGGGGGAAGAACTGAGAAAACAGAAAGGTCTTGTTACAATACCTGTAACTTGAATGAATATTCTGCTTAGTTTGGATGTGGGCAGAGCAGGAACACTATTCTCTCTGTCCTAACTTTGAAGAGGGAGCTTGGGATTTTCTGGCAATAGCTTCAGCTCTTTAAAATACCGGACATTGTGGTTTAAGCTGTTGGATTTTCTCAGTCAGAATGTTGATGTTGATACCTAAGCACTTAGTCCTTCTTTATATTAGTCAGAGTTGTCAAATCTCAGATATGTACCTTCAAAAAATTAAAGTTAACAAAGTAGTGAGTGTTGCAAGTAGAAAAATGTTATTGGATTTTTATGTCTTAAAGTATTTGAGAACAGATCTAGTTTTCAGTTGTAGATCTAGCTGTGGCAGGGTGAATCCACAAATACTCTCAATACAATTGATGTGAAAAAGGGAAAAAATATTTTCTATTGCATGTTGGAAGACTGGCAGTAAAACAAAACAAAGCAAAAACCCAAAATGTATAAAAGTTTGTAGTGTTCACCAATTAGCAAATAAAGATAACTCATAAGTATCTTGAATTACATGATGGATTTCATTTTAAGATTAATGGCATTGTCTGTGAGGATCTCTGCCAGAAATCACAATCTTTGGTTATGTTTTTAGCTTAAGTTAAATCATGGCTAAATTTCCAAAATCATGCTACTAACCAGTATTGTGCAAATAATTCTGTTTTTCTGTATTAACTTCTGGCTTTGTTAAATTTTCTAGGGTTTTAGATAAATATATACACATGTTGAGCTCATTGGGAAATGACCTATTTGGTTACATTTCAGATGAACAGCATCTGACTGTGCTTGCTAGAGGAGACCCTCCCTGTTCTTAGCAAATCCATTTCCTCCTCTTAAGTTGCAAGCAAAATCATACAAAGAAGAACAAGGGAATAGCATCAGTCTGATTTAACTCTCAGCACTGGAAAAATGTGACCCCTAAACCTCATTAGGCCAGAAAGTTTGAAAGGGAACTTATGCAAAGGGTGCATGTTGACCTTGTAGAGCAAAATAAACTGAGTTAACTTTTCCTAGGAAGACAAATATGCAGAAGGTTATGTAGCAGGTCAATGCAAGCTACTGGAAGTAACCAATTCTTTCTGGGCTTATCTTTTCTCATAAACACAAAGCTGAGGCTGCCAGATAACTTAGCCAAGAGTTTTCAATTACATGCTTCTTTGTGTTGCAGTCCCCATTTTCAGAATGCCAGCACATTGCTGGATCTTTCCGAAAATTTTAGGTAACTCTTGCACTCAGTTAAAAAATATATGCTAGTAAACTGAACAATAAAAAGAAGAGTTAATTGGCTGTTTTAGTTTCCACTGTGAAGCCTTACCTTTACCTTTTAACTCTGCACATCCCTGTATATCTTATATGTATGGTTAAAGTAAACCAGTTTGTCATTCAGTACCTTTCAACAAATTAATCAAAATTAGGGAAAGATGAAATGAGCCTATTTGTGCCGGGTATACTGGTGCAAAGTCTAACTGCATCAGACCTGGAGCCCCCCGTGAGGTCCTGTCTTCTGCAGCACGTCTCTGACCTCCTCCTGCCTCCTCTCTTCCCAGATGTGAAGCTTGGCAGTCCATGGTCATACTGCATTTTGTGACTGTGCAGAAAGGGGGATGTCTTACCAGTGGTTTAGTTAGATAAAAAGTCTTCTCTGTTCACATTGTGCAAAGCCTGCTGTGCTCCCGAGAACTTATTTTCCTGTAGTCTTGGCAATCTTCTAGTCTTAAACAAGTCTTTTTCTCCCTGCATCCCTAAAAGAGAAGTAGCATTCTGTTCTATTTTACTGTTGGTTTTTCTTTTGCAGTATATCAATTACACGAGTCACAGCAGACATCTCGCTTGCCAAACGCTCAGTATTAAACAACCCCAGTAAGCACGCGATCATAGAGCGATCCAACACGAGATCCAGCTTAGGTAAGTGCCTATAATGATGCTAGCTACAAATAGGCTGTGAAGTATATTTTTCTACATTCATATCACTAAGCTAAAAATAGCCTTCTCTCTGCTGTGAGAAACTCATGATTCCCATAATGCAGAAATCTTGCCACTAGAAATAGTTTTAAAATAACTATCAGGTAAACTTCATATAGTGCTGGTTTTGGTCTATCCTGCTTACGTTCAATTTTCTTGTTTTGCTGTTTGTCTCAGTGGGGAGAGGTAGGTAGCCATCCATAAGGTAAATAAAATCTGAAGAGATCCTTTTCTAGTTAAATAGAAGTGATGGTTTCAAAATACCTGAAATTATATGGATATTATTAATATTACACATCATCTTTGATAAGATTACTAGTAATAATAGCTACTGATATTAGACCTGAAAAAAAGTAATGGAAGTACACATTTTCTGAATTTTGTCATAGTTTAAACTAGTATAAAAAATGAAGGATGGAAAAGTGGAGACATTTTTAAAAAACTGTATAGTGGGTTCATAGCATATGTATCTGTCATCTTACAGGAGTCTTTTTGTACTGAAGTTTGTCCAGTTATATAAATAAAGATTTATTAGCCAGAAAGAAAAACAAGCTTAGCTAGAAAGATGTGACAAAGGTTCTACAGTACAGGTGGTTACATTAGAGCTTGTCATCCCAAGGTGACCTGAGACCAAACAGGAAGAGGTGGTCACTTTATAGTCCCAGCTCATTTGGACTAACCTCAGCCTTTCCTCTAGCACGAGGTGTATTCTATCCAAGACTCCAGTGCCACTGCTGGCTCCTTCCCTGTATGGAGACACCTGGAGGTAGCCGAGATGAATCCTGCTAGGAGTCCATGTACTTGTGTTAGGGCACTCCGCTGAGGTGTGGGACATCCAAATTCAAGTCCCTGCTCAGATACAGAATAGGAGGTACTTTAATATCCTAGATTGCAGGTAAATGCTGCAGCCAGGTTTCTGTCTTTCCAAGGCTGCAGATTTCTCTTACTAGCTTTTGAGAGTTTGGTTTCCCCTGGACACAGCATTGTATCTTGAAATCTTGTAATTTTTGTGGACCAGTAAAGGAGTCTCATTCATCCTAATAAATGGCTTCTTGACAAGTTTGATAACCAAATTTCTGACTACACCTGTACTTTGACTGAATATTTAACATTTGCCTAATATAGCTGTCCTCCTTAGAATGAGCTTCTCTGCCTTAAAATGTTTGACTTCCCTGTCTTGAAAATCTGCCTCTTAAAACCCTTCTTTTCAGCTGTGTGGAGGCTGTGAATATTTACTTGCAAATAAGTAGGTGGAGTAGGAGCTGGGATAGTTGAACCTCCTGTGGTGAAGTACCTCCAGGGTCTGTGCTCCAAACATAGATTAAACTATGGGAGGACAAAAAACAGTCAGGGAGGGAAGCAATGTGCTAGCAGTGAATTGGAGGAAAATTGAGATACAGTTAAAAAAAAAATGGAATCAGTAAAGGGTACTTTTGTAAGGCAATGAGGAAGACCTTTGCATAAGGCAAAAGGAGAGTACAAGAAATGTTACGTCCTGTTCCCTTGCTTACCTGCAATGTAGCTCAAGGTAGAAATAGTGTCAGAGTCAGAAAATATTATATCCTGCTGGTAGGTGGCCTCTTTTAGCAGTCGTTCCCAAGTTAAGATGACAATGTACACTGCTGTGGGTACTTAGCTGGCTCAAGTAACAGAGATGAGTGACAATATCAGACCATATATTGGAATTTTTATTTTTCAGTTTGTGGGATGAATTTGCTGTAAGTCAACCAAAAAATGCTGTTAAAAGAATACTATTAGGTTTACAGACTCAAGTTGTGCAAAATAAGGGTTAGGAAGTAATAGTATGAAGATTAGCTATGCAACTCTTTAGTGTCTTTAGGTTATGTATGCAGTGATTCAGTCTTTAGCTATATGTTTGCAGACTGCTTTTCCACTAAGTACTGTGCCTTAGTTTTTGGGGGTTTTTTAAATGTACAAACTAATGTGGGGAATTGGAATTGCTCAGTGCATTGCTGTTTTCCTTGCTATAAAACTTGCACAATGCATGACGTAAAAAAGTTCCTGATAGCAAATGCCGTTCTCTAAAAGACATTTTCTATTTAAATTTGAGGGGAGCAGGACAGGAAATAATGATTTCACCAGAACTTTTTGTGGTAGCAAATCAACAGGAAAAGATTTTTAACAGGAAGGATTTCTTGAATCCAAGATGGAATCTGATCATAAAGAGAAAACTCCTTTATCACTCATCTTCTACCCACCAAGGAACACATACCCCAGTAATTAAAACGCATGTTTGGGATGTAGGACATGCAGAGTCAAGCTTCTGCTGCATCTGGTTGTGGAACATGGGTCTGAATTTCAGTCTGAAGTACTAAGCGCTGATCTGTCTCTGTTCATTCAGCAGTTGTTGATTCTCTGTTGAATAAAGGAAGGGGCATCTCCTTGCTTCCCTTCCTGCTGGGCCCCTCCGTGCTGCCTGCTGCCGGCAGTCCTGGCTCACCAAGTCAGAGGTGAGGTGACATGTCGAGGGGTGAAAAGGAAGGCTTGCTTTGTAATGAATCAAGAGCCCAGTGCAGTAGTGGCTTTTTGCTGCTTCTGATGCAGAATTCTGTGTAATATTGTGGCTGAAACAGAGATTCAGGCTTTGAACTTGTCAAACAACAATGTATGTCACCAAAATCAGCACGTTGCATGGTAATGCACTGATTTGGAAAATGCAGATGGAAACCAGACAGTACTTTATGGACTACTGGAGCTACTGTTGTGGACCTTGTGAAATACCAGCCTAGTGGCTCCTGATTCCCCAGAAGTCAAGAGGACCAGACTTTTTTGAATTTTCCTTTGAATTTGAAAATTCTTTGAATTTTACATTCTCCTCTTTGCCGACATATAACTGGAGAGCTTTTCTTTTCATTCCCAGCCTAGCTCCAAAAATTTTTCCCTTCTCTCAGATCAGTACTAATATTATGTCCTGACAGCGCAGAACAGCATCAGGAATGTCCCGAGTCTTAGTACTGACTTCTAAAAGAAGCTTCAAGATTACATTCCATTTTGGAAGAAAGAATCCCCAGAGATCAGGATTTCCTGTAGGATGGCTTCCTTTTTTCTTGTTTTGTAATTTTTACTGTGGTAATTGCTCTGAAGAATTGGATGCTACATTTCTGAAATTGAACCCCTCTCCTGAATTAGTGATAACTTGTGATTATTCTTGGTGATCCATTTTTTTTGTCTGGCAAATACAAATAATTCCAGCTTCTCACCTAACCAGGATGTTTCAAAGTAAAAAATCATTTTATTGCATCAGTAAAATACCACTTTAGTAAATTCTGTAAAATAACCCACAAATAATTTATTTTTTCTGTTTTCAGAGAAAGAGTAGAACAGTGTGCTCTAAGTGAGACATGAAACACATATTTGACAATTAGGAGAAATTAAATTATTCAGTAGCTTAGTTGACTGCATATGGAGTTGTGTACCGATTGAGACAGCAGCCCTACAGAAACAACTTTTATTCTATGTTCCTGAACATACTGTCTTATAACAGAGATCACAAAAGGTTAGATTTAGGAGAGCTATCTTGGCATTTCTTACTTTGTTAGTATTAGCTTTGCAGCCAAATAATATTCTCTTCCACTACAATTTTCAATCACATATAAATCATTAGGTCAGGACTCAGGTTACATTAGTTCTTTTCTGGTACCTGCCACAGGTCTGCTGAGGGGTCCTGTGAAGTGAATTCTTTCTCTACCTACATTTTCCCTTGTATAAAATGACAATAATAGGGACTTTCTCCAAATCACTGAAACAAAACAAAACAAAAAACCAGAATTTCAGCAAACACTAAATTCATGCCTGTTTTGTTCTTTTTGTCCAATCTACAATGACTTAGTTCTGGTCCAGGTATTTAAAAATGGCATCTATTGCAATAAAATTTGACCTTGGTAATGAAAAACAAGGTTTATTTTGGTTTTGTTTGTTTTGCTCTGAACAGGTTACACAGCTGTGGGGGTATGGGGGGGATGGGTTGCAGTCTCTCCTCCTTGAACAGTCAGTGGCGTGTGGACTGAGTGCATGTGTTTATTTCTACATCTGATATAATTTAAAGCTGGTTATTTATTATAGCAAATATCGCTCCCTAGAACTGCTTTATGTTAATCCAAATCCCTCCCTGCTTCCAGGTTCAATGGGAAGCTATTCCTTTACTCACCCACCTTTCTGTAGTGGTACCTCATGCAGCTAGGCAGTCAAGCTACTGATTTATCCCCCAGTTATGCTCATGTTTGTGAGCAGCAGTAGTAACTGCAGCAGAGAAGGCTATTTCTTAGACTTTTGAAAATACATATTGTTGGGGTTTATGTATCATTTTAATGTCTTCTATCAATAAGTTAATATTGTGCACAGGTAAAGTGCTTGATATATTACTAGCAAATACTTTTTTCTGCAAATGAACCTCTTTTCGAGAACAGCTCTCCTGTTGGCTGTATCACCCAAAATGAGGTGTTGTGCATGTTTTTCAAACTTGTGCATAGCACAGCAAACAGTGGAGTGAGTGCCATTATTTGGGACTGATTTAGTAGATAACACAGAATTAATTTGAAGAAGGTATAGACAAACAATATGATAATCGGGAGTAGGAATTGCCATGAGGAACTGGATTTACAAGATTATAGGCAAGTCTCAGTGGGCTTGATGCTACACAGACGTATTGACTAAAAGTTTGTTTCTGTAGAAGAATCAGTTAAGAAAAGATTAGGGATTTGACTCTTTAGAAACCAATGCTACCACTGAAGATTCTAGTGTAAAACTAATATATCCAAGAATTTTATAACAATTGTGTCTAGCTCATTAATATTTAGGAGGACAGTACAGTCTTATTCCTTTCCTATGTGAAAGTTTTGTTGTGTATCTAAACAGAAATGTTGGCTTGTCAATATTGTTACATGTTTAATATGTGAAATTCTACAACTCAATTTAAGGAAGGGGCAATTGATACATTTCTTTAAAGTCCCAGGAGAAATCTGTAATTTTGAAAAGAGTTTTCTTTCCATGGTTGTCTACATGGTTACCACATGCTTAAGTACTACTACATGGTTAAATACAGTCCCAACAGCCTTAGCTAAATTTCTGTATGTACACATGCCATTTGCAGAAACTGCTGAACTAGCTTTGTGTGTTTACTGCATTTCTTCATCAAAAGGACCCAAACCTTTTTCTTCTTGTTTCGGTGTATGTTATGCTTGTTATAACCTTACCTCATGCTGTATGCTTTGTACAAGAACCTGATTGTCTTGGCTTTTTCCATTCTTTGCTTCATTAATGCTCTCCCTTTCCAGATGTTCTGGGTATGTATATAAGCTTGCAAATTACTTTTCCTGCTGTTTTGTGTTCAGTGCTGTATTGTACCTCACAGAACCACAGTGTTTCTTGTAACTGGCTCGCTGACAGACAAAAGCTAATCCTGTACTGCATTACCAAGCATTTCTTTTAGAAAAACCTGCTGGTTTTCCTTACTTGTTTTCAAGTAATTCTAAAAATCAAATTAAGATTGACAAGTAAACACTAAAGATTAGGTTTTCCACGGTAAATTTCTAAGGTGTGTACACCTAATTTGCATATTCTAACACAGACATGTGATGGCTGATATAAAACATGCCATCATGTATATGGTAAATGTTTGTTTGTTCTCTATGTGCATATGGAGTAACCTGTCGGGCATTACATGCACCCAATTTGCATGTGCAGCTGAGTGCCTACCTTTGCAAAGCTGTCTACAGAAAATACGTAGAGCTCCCATTCACATCATTAAGTTGGTGTCCCAGAGTTTTCTCTTCTCAAAATGAAATATAAATGTTTGAAGAAATAGTAGTGGAGTATCAGTGCAAATTTCAGCCTTCTACCTTTCTCTTGATACCTGTGTGAAAAGCTAATTTGAATGCTTGAAACTATGGTAATGATTTGAGATATATATATACATACACACATTATGTGTATGTATATACATACACACAAAATGTTATTAAGTATTCTCCATGTTTGGTAATTTATTGCTGTATATGATAAATTTCAAGTAACTGCTTCCCCAGCTATAAACTACAAATAAAAAGAGTGCTAGCTGAGCCTTATAAAAAACCTTCCCTATTTACAGAGGCTGTGGAACAGGAATGCAAAATTGGGATTTAATAGTTTGGAGTATTTCCAGTGGTTATTGGGGGGAAAGGAGGGGTGGTGTTGGAGAAGAATAATTCTTGACTTAAGTAAATTAGAGATGGCTCTCAACAACATTGCACTGTGTTTTCTCATGGTACTGCACTGAAACGTGTGGTTGATAACTGTATTGAAACAAACCATGTGCTAGAGACAAAGCAATGTAGCAGTGTTTTAGAATATTTTGTAAGGTTTCAGATACCTGTATAATAACTATATCTGAATGGGTGAATGAAATATTTTTAGCAAGTTAGCCATTTACTTAGGAACACAGTTTGCTCCCCTTAAAACTATTCACACATGTAGGTTGAATTGTTCCAGTATTTTTTTTCTTTCTTCTAGGCTCATGGAGCTAATAAATAGTTGGTATCCAAGACTAAGGTTTCAATTGTTTAACCAGAATGCAAAGAAGTCTGGGTTCATTTCTGTTCTCTGCTAACAGAGGCATGACCTCATAATTTCCATCGCCATGACAGGGCTGTGATCACCTTTATGACAGTTGTCAGTCCTGCAGAGCCTTATTCATTTTGTATAACAATTAAACTTTCCCTGAAACCAATGTGTTTTACCTCCCACTCTAGGCATAAGGCTGCAGAGTCAGTATCTCTCCCACTCAGTGAATACGCAGATGCTTTGCAAGTGGCACACCATCAACAGGAGGGCTGGATAGCCAGCAGTGGAGTGGTTCCACATCTGGCCTGTAGGAAAGTCAGAGCATTTTTATTTATGTTTATTGTAAATAAAACAACAGACCTAGCTACACTTACTTCGTGTCTATTTATGAACCACTGAGGCATGGTGTAGAAATATCCAAGTTAGTGCCAGCCTGGCATGATGATATCTGTTCTGAACCATGCAGCGACACTTGCTCGGTCTCCTGGGCAAAATAAATGCTGCAGTCCACTGATTTCAAGCTTTTCCATTCACAGGCCATTAAAATTTATTTCCAGTCTAAACCTGGCATAAGAAGTGTCATTCCATGAGTGCATTGTTTTGGTAGCCCAGAGAACCAGAGGAGGAAGCAGGCATTTTCGTGTGCTGTGTAATATGTTTAAATTACACTGTCTGCACTGTATTTTCACATGATTACAGTATTGCATTTCAGCAGATGTTGGTCCATTATGAATAGGTCTTGGTTACGCTGAGATTTCCAAACATCCCGTTGTATCTGTAAATACCACTTCAGCATGTGTGTGCTGTCTAAACTGAGCCTCGACAGGCAGTAAGAGGAGCACCCCATTTTCCTGCAGCACCTTGCCCATGGCCCTGCTTCAGCGGTGCCCCAACAGGAGCACCAGGCAGAGCAGCAGCCGTGCTCCTCTCCTTTCTGCCTTACCCCTCACAGGAGCCCCATCTGTGAGGCATGAGTAACACATGCAGCCACTTTCCCTGGAAAATATTGTCATCCTCCCACTCTGACCCTTCTCTTTTATGTAACAAGCTAGTGGCTAAGGGATTTGATTGGGACTAGGGAATTATACGTATATTCACAACACTATATTTATAGTAGAAATTTGATTAAAACACCTGTAATCCAGATATCTTCTGGCCCATTGCCTGAGGGCTAAGCTAACATTTATTCACTCTTGCTTATGTTCCCCTGAAAGACTTTTTCCCTTTTAACTGGGTATGCTAGGGGGTAGGCACAGAAATTTCTGCTCCCCAGCATTGCCACTGGTGTGGGGTGGGACAGTTAAGCCTGCCTGGAGACCATGGGGTTGAACCTCCATGCCTGGGGAAGGGATGGAGCCAGATGTCCCTTGTCCAGTATGATGCTGCTGTTATCTCCCTGCCTGCCCAGAGCAACCCTGGTGCTTGAGAGGAGGAAAGGAGAAGATGAGAACCATAGAATTGTTTAGGTTGGAGAAAACCTTTAAGGTCATCAAGTACGATTGTTAAACTAACACTGCCAAGTCCACCACTAATCCATGTCCCTAAGCACCACTTCTGCATGTCCTTTAAATACCTGCAGGGATTGTAACTCAACCGCTTCCCTGGGCAGCCTGTTCCAATGCTTAGCAACCCTTTCGGTGAAGAAATGTCCTAATGTCCAATCTAATCTTCCCTGGTGCAACCTGAGGCCATTTCATCTTGTCCTATCTCTTGTTACCTGGGAGAAGAGACCAACAGTCACCTCTCTACAATCTCCTTTCAGGTAGTTGTAGAGCATGATAAGGTCTCCCCTCAGCCTCCTTTT
The DNA here is from genome assembly GCF_000691845.1 of Merops nubicus. Classification (NCBI taxonomy): domain Eukaryota; kingdom Metazoa; phylum Chordata; class Aves; order Coraciiformes; family Meropidae; genus Merops; species Merops nubicus. The sequence goes on from NW_008588781.1 coordinate 51,402, forward strand.
CTTCAGACAAAGTAGCCCCAGTTCCCTCAGCCGCTCCTCATGAGATGTGTTCTCTAGACCCTAGAAGAAAGAAACCAAGCACTTAAATACTGGGTTTCTTACTGGCTTGCTGCAGACTGCTCACACACCGTGCAGATCTCTGGATCACCCTCAGTAGCATCTTGGTCTCTCCACTTTGCATACAGTGTGCACGGGCATCTAATGTAGTCTGGGATAGCCTGCTGTGGCCAAGTACCTGCATTCTGGTTGGTGCAATATTTAATGGAGACACTTTGGTCATTTTGCCCACAGTATAAGCATGTGTATACACATACATGCTCACAAAGCAAAATTTAAAATTTTAGTTCTGTCATCCAAGCTTATGATTTACATCTTAAGCAAGCAGTGTGTGAGCACAACTGTACAGTAGGCATCACTTCCTGTGTGTTTTTTTCTCATTCTCTTGGATTTCAGATATGATCTTTATCTATTTCTCAGCAGCTTTTTTGGTGCAATACTTTCTATGTGCTTTTAAGGCACCGGGGATATGTAATGTGTTTGTTTCTTTTGCCTTTGTTTTGGAATTCCAGAGGCTTCCTTAAGCTTCTAATTTTTAAAATTATATTCATGGCACATAGTGATTATTTTTTAAGTAAATAGGCTTGTATAAAAGAATTGACATAAGAATACTAATGGCTACTGATGTCTGTTCTCCTGAATTTATACAATTATTTGAAAGCTGTTTGTGCAAGGTGTTGCTAATCATTTTTATATGACATGCATTGACATAGGTATGTTCTTTCTATGCCGTGTGTCTGTATGATAAGGAGCTCTCTTCAGAAAAATAGAATGTTTTATCTTTGTGGCTGTTAGTCCAAGTAATAATTTACAAATCTGTTTCTATGAAACAGTAACCTGTGCTTTCCTTGCACTGAATTTCTATTGATTTCAAGGTGCAGTAGAGATGTTTGGAATTAATATAAGGGAGTAAGTTTAAATGTGCAATATTTAAAGTTATCTGGGAGACGTGCATTTGTTTCCTAGAACTGACCCCCTGTTGTATGGAATAAATACTTCAGTGCTCCTGTCATTTAAAATATGTTCCCTTTCTGATAAGCAAGGAGGTCATATCAAATAGATTATAAGGTTACTTTAGAATTTGATAGCTTATTTCTGGGTTTGAGTGGTGTAGCTAGGCTGTCAGCATTTCATGGTGATTGTCACAGTAGATCTAGTTATGTCTATGCCTCTCATTGTGGTTGGCAAATATAATTTATTGGAGTTAACTGTTACAGCCTCACTGTTATGCCTCTCCAGTACATCAGAAGGGACATTATTATAAATAGATAACATTTAAGAAGGTGGCGAGATTGTTAAGCTATTACTGTGCTGCTTTGAAGATACCATACTTCTCAACTCCCTATTTTAACTACCACTGAGATTCATGTTACTATCTGTACATGACATTTACGGTTTTTTCCTTAGTTTGGACAAAAGTCTGAGAGGAAATTTATATTTGGTGTCTTTTTGGGAAGGAATCTTTACAGGTACTGAGTTTGGTTTTGAGAGATGTTGCTAAATAAGGATGAAAAACAAATCTGCAGGAGTAGATAAAGCTTTTGTCATCTAAAAAGAGGAGCTACTCTTATTCAAGTAATTGCAACAATCTTATGTGTAATGAAAAGTTAGAATACAAGGAAGATTTCAAGCAAAATTCAGGATTTTCCAGAAGCTGAAGGGACAGGAAATCAGGACCTCTTCAGCAATCTCTGTGGCGCTTTTTTCATCCATTCTTGACTGGAGAGGTAGAGGCACAACATAGTTCATCAGCCATGCAGTGTAGCTCCTTGAACATTTCTCCTGTACCCAAGTTAAGAAAAAGTAAATACTGGAATAGTTTTTAATTGATGGAGAAGAGAGCTTTCTGTCTTTAGATTCAGGTGGAAACTATTGTTTGATAGGAGCATAGTTACCTGCAGTTATTGCACTGGGTATGTTTCACAATAGCAGATACCCTGAGGCATATTGTTCCCTGGCAGAGGGTTGGTTCAAACAGTATAGCAGATCTAGTTTGCAGAGATGTATTCTGTACTGGCAGAAAAGTGCTTCCAGCAGTGTAGCAAATACTGCTTCCCCAGACAGAATTATGATACACTGGCAAAAAGACAGATTTTGCTGGTTATAAATTATCTTCAACAAGGGTTTTTTAGCCGTCTGGAATGGTCTTAAAGTGATACATTAACTGATACTATTATACTGACTGAAGTGTTGACCTTGGTTTGAAACTGCAGGAAAGCAATCCAAACTCATTATCAGAACAGTATGACAAATTGTTTCTGATATGTTTATTCTAGTTGTCATTTAGGCTTATATTAGGGGTAGACTATTGACTATCTTCTAGTAAATCACTGGGACAATGGTACTTAGTCATTCCAGCAGTATCTGTGCAATGAAGTTGTAGAAAATGTAATCATGAATGGGCTAAGAATCATCAGAAGTTCTGTCTTCAAAAATGTGGTCCTTATTCAGATAGCAGCTGGCCCACAGTGCTTTTATTGACAAGCAGGAGAGCATGTACCAATGCTTTCCATACTAGCACACCATGCATGTCTCTCAATGTTCTCTGCTATAAAAGACTGATTGGTGTGTTTTCAGCCAAAATTGGAGATAACTACAAACAGATGGAGGTGATCTCTGATAGATTTAAAACAACATCAAGCTCCTCCAGGAGAGAGCATCATATATAGATTTTCTGATGGCTATTTAAGATGATACTTAATTTATAAAATTACTATAGTAGTCACCTGTGGATTTGGAACCAAAAGACTTGGAGATTTACTGAGATGATTTGCTCCCTCTTGGAAATTTTGCAACCTTACCATGTTACATAATTTATTCAGTTGCTATTTTAAGGTGCATGGTACTCGAGGCAATCTCAGGCACCAATACAG
>NW_008588782.1:0-9144 GCF_000691845.1 Merops nubicus
CCGGGGCCGGGCAGCCGCGGGTCAAGTCCCGGAGCCGCCCGGGGAGCCCGTCCCACAGGAGCCCTGCTGCGGCCGCTCGCAGCGAGCGTGAGCCTTCGCTCCCCGCGTTGGGTAGTGTCCTGCTGCCCGTCCGTCCTTCCCTCTTTCCCCCCCTGGCTGTTCGTTAGCGGTACATCGCCTCTGCTGCGTCTGGTGTGCCTCTGCGGGAAGGGCTTCCATGGCTCCTGATTTTATTTGCACAAAAACAGATGCCGGTTTCTCATTAAACTCGTTCTATCTTGTTTCCCATGCTCAAGTAATAATGTTTATGTGGTAACAGCACCGTGCCGTTAATGTGGCACTATTTTAGTTGGCTACGCAATGCCAAGCATTGACTGGATGTGGCTTATCAATTTCACGACTCTGTTCCATCCAGAGCACGATGATTTTCTCTTGGTTTTGTGTGGTGATCCAGAGTATACTGCTTGTAATGTTTTTTAACGTTTATTTGCTCTGCCCTCCTTCTTTAAAAAGTTCATAATCCAGACTCACTTTTAATAGCTGCTAGCTATATTTATTGAGTGCAGGCCTTGTGGTGCAGCATTTCGACTTTTACAGAAGTGTGATCCAGTAAGTTCCCCTTGTACTTCTCTTTCGTCTGAGGTAAATAGTACTTGTTTTAGAAATTCCTGTTAAACTTGGAACCTAATGTCTAAAAGCAGTAGTAAAGAATGATGCCTAAATCAGGACAACCTGTCAAGCCCTTAAGTGACACTAAAGCAAAGAAATGTGTTCTTAGGCCCTTGAGAGTCACAAATCCAAGTAAACTCGCATTCAGAGGTGAGGAATAATTTCCAAAGTTTTGTTATGTCTTAAGGAAAACCGTAACAAAACATATAGTGCTGGCACTCGGTGTCTTTCCCTGTCAGCAGTCTTTATATTGGCTTTCCTTAATATATGTTTTATTGATTATGAATGCAGATACGGTGTCCAGGTTTTTATTTGGCTCCTGTGTGGTAGCTGGGAAGTTCAGCATGCACACTGGCACATTTTGCACGCTGCTGCTGAAGAGGTAGCCAGGCTACTTCTTACAGTGTTTTTTCTCATAAACATAGCATCAACAAAGTCCATGTTTCTTAGAGGGATGTATTTTTTTTGCACCTTGCAGTTCGGTCTTTTCCCAGAGGAGGGAAGTGTCTGCTGAGAGTGGGCATATGCACGGGAAAGAAAAGAAAATGCACGAAGGACAAAATCCAAAGCGTGCAAAGTAAAGTTGAAAAAAGGAGAACAAAATAGCTGTTTCTCGCATCAAGTCCGTGCGGAAATTGCATTTTGGGCAACTGTGAGATTGAATAAATGATTAGTTTTCTCATTCCTTCTTAGTGTAAATAGGACTAGGTCTGCTTTAGTGGTTTTTAGAAGATGAAGGTGAGTTGTCTGTAGGGAATGCTAATGTCAGATACACACCAGATACCTGGCATTATCCTTCAAAACACCATCTGTCAAGCTTTCTAGAGATTCATTTTAGAGTCTAACATGGTGACTGTTGAAACACTTTGATCAAGGCAAGAGTATAGCTACCTAGGGAAGCAAGAATCAATGCACTGGTTGTTTCTGGGTATAAATAGAAAGTAAATGTAGAGAGCTAGCAGATATTTTTTTGGGGTGCCAGAAAACACGGGACAGTGGCGGAAGGATCTCTGTAATGCTGCATTTCTAGGAGATGTCTGTGATGCAGCAGTGCTTCCAGACTCTGCTTTTCCGTTCTTTAAAATGTAACGTACAGTCAGCTGTGTACATAAGAATAGCAGCCAGGTGTTATTTTTGCGGTATACTGAGCTTTTTTTGATTGCCAGTAGATTTTGTAGAAAATGCTTAAGTGTAGATTTGAAGGCTTTTGCTTCAGAGTCGAGAGCCTCGAGCGTTTGCTCTGACTTGAAACTGCTGTGATTTTTCATGTCAGTTGTAGAACCTGAGGTTGAAAAGGAACATGCTGCTGTGTGAACCTGCAGGAGGGCACAGAAGTGATAAGCGTTCCAGAAATATGGTTTCAATATATGACACTAGATTTGCTTCTAAAGATGAGAAGACCTTGTGTTTTTCTCCATTAATGTTGTTTTTTGTTTGCTTGATTTTCCTTTTGTTTGTGCATTTTGGTGTACTTATTTTAAGAACAACAAATTACTTATGGTTTTAATATGTAGATCTGTATCCTACAGGCTGACTTGTGCCAGATGCATACTTGAATTCGTAGCTGTTTACTCTTTACCACTGAGAGATGAGTAGAAGTTATTTACTATGGTCATTATCTGGGTTAGAGCCTCCATGGTGCAGTGTGTTGAAAAACACAGAAAAGGGACAGTTCTCTTGGCAGAGAATTTGCATACTTACCAAACAACATAAGGAAAGGTGAGCAAAAAGGTACTAGAGCTTTTTAGATACAAAGTGTGAAGGCATAAAACAATTCCTCTAAGAATCGCTGAGGGAATCTGTGGTGGATTCTGAAAATGAACCCAGTCTCTAAATGACAAATCTAGTGCCTTAATAAGAAGATAGTTTGTTTTCCCTTGGGTCATTACCTGTTCCATGTAGAGGTAGCTTCTAGATGATTATTACACTATTAGAAATGGAAAAGCCATTTATAGGGCATCTATTAGAAGAACTTGTGAAGTGTGAATGTTTGGTGATATTTACCGTGTGTCTTAATTTATTCAGACTTCTGCAAAATGCATTCAATATTCTGATCTTATAGTCTAAAGAACAGGCAAATCTCTATATGTTGGTGCGGACTTCTGTATTAATTGAACTATTTCATGTACCAGGCTCTTACAAGATCTGGAAGAATGATACTGTTGCATGGATTAAAATTATTTTATTGTAAACTGGTTACAGATAGTTATTTTCTTAGGTAAGATTGTACTGGTACTCATAAGGAGATATCCTGATCAGTGTATGAGGTTGGATAATGCTTAATCAGATGAAAAATGTCAGAAGTGAAGAGCGTGTTCTTGAGCAGTACCTGACTTGTGCTTACATCACAACCCACTGAAGCTCCAGTGAGGACTGAGACCCTCTTTCTGTTCTACAGCTACTTCCCACCATGGTAGCTGATGAGATGCTTGTGTGTGTTATTTTTTTTTTTGTGTACGTAACTATTTATTGCTTTGTGTAAGAGCTCTGTGATTATGAATATAAAAATGAGCGTGTGGATGATGCAGAAAGCTACAACTGGCTGGAACTGTTTGGTAGTTCAAAACTTGTTTTATTTTCAATAAGCTAAAGTGTCAGCTAATTCTCTATATACTTTTTGGGTTGAGCAAATATATATATGTGTGTATGTATATATATGTGTGTGGCTTTCGAATGTCTAGCACAGGATATTATTAAAGCCAGCTGTGTGTTTTGCAATATAAACATAAAGGAAAAAGACCTTTTGGAAAGAGACCTATTGGAAGGAGCCAGCCAGAGTGAAAGTATCTCTCCCCATGGAAATATCAACATTACTTGTGTAATGAGGTAGCTAATTTCTCTCTATGTAATGATAGTACAATTGACCTCAGACTTTAAATTTGAGTTCTGAAGGCAATGAGAATCAGGCCTTTAACTTTGATCTTAAGTCTCTAGATTATTCCACGTGGCATAACATGAGTTTGTTAAACCTCCAGTCATGTCAAATAGAATCATACAGCTCAGCATCATAAAGCTCCTTGTAGGACAGAACATGATATTTAAAAGGTATATAATTATTTAGCCTGTACACTCAGTGAGCATTAATATAGACTTCCATACATTTCTGCAATAATTATTCAAGCTAGTCTGAAAACTGTTGACATAATGAAATCCTGAACGTAAGACACAATGAATTTGCAGCTAATACATTGGCTTATATGGGTTTTGGATTTCTTTGGACTCTTGGAGGTTCATTTGCTTTGTATATAGGAAGGCAGATTTAGTTCGTAGGTGTATATTTCTGTTAGAAACCTGGGGCAATAATAAAGTTGCTATAAGAACTTTGCTTGTCTTGGCAATATAGACTATGACAATCATCTCCTTAGCCCAAGATGTGAAAGGCTGTTGGTCAAGCCTGTGACTTGCTAAAGTCAGGCCTCTGGTATTTTTTAATTTTTATCGAATTTTCTATTGAAAACTACCTGTGAAAATATACTTGCAGGTTTCTCAGTTTACTCTGTCTAAACAAGCCTTTGGATTAAAATAAAATAAATGTAAAATGTTAATGTGAATTCATACATTAATATTAATTCATGAGCGGTCACTTTTTTACTTTTTCTTTCTTTTTTTTCCTGATGTTTAAGTCAGGTGAGAAGAAATCTGTGTTCACAAAATTGTTCGTATTAATATTTGTTTACTTATGCTGTCCCAAGAAATGCAGTGTAAATAACTGGAACATTAACTCAGGAAACACAGTAATGTTTAGAGCATGTATTTTAGATATTTTGGTTTCATCAGAATTCATTAGAATCAGGCTAGCCCATGGCTATAGTATTAAGTATTTCGCCTGAATCTGGCTCAGCAGGGTGGGATCCTTACACCCAGATGTAATCATGACACCCAGATGCATCATTATCACCAGCAGATAACTGGAGATAAGGGTTGTGTTGATGAGGGGTAAAATGAACCCTCATACAAGGTACTTCTGATTTCCCTAAAGCAATGCTGTGCTGGGCATTGCAGACTTGTTCAAAGCTCACTGAAGTTAATGGGAATCTTTCTATTGCCGTTAGTGGGTTATCAGACAGTCTTTATACAAATATATTGACTGATGCAGTTAGAATCAGTAGAATATACAGTGCAGGTTTTAGAACTGACTGAAGAGTTTTGCTCTTTTTTTTTTTTTAAGGCAAATAGCTGTGGATTTTTTTTTAAATTTTTTTTTTTTTTATCATGGTGTGGCAACATGGTACCTATTCATAGTCTTGGGAAGTGCTTTTGCCTTGCAGAATGTAATGCAGATGAATCCCAGCAAGAGCTAGATTTAGGGAAAACAAAATACTGTAAAATGTTAGAATGAGTATAACAAAGCAACCTTTGTAAACGTTAATATTGAAACAAAATTGTTAGTCATAAAAGGTGGCTTGCTTAAGAGGAGGAAAAAAAGGGATAGATGTGATTAAAAAAAAATAAATCTCTCCCTTTCAGACATCTGAAGCAGCTTAGGACCGTTTGATCTGTGATCTTAGAAAACATGTACTTTGAAACACGGTGAATTCTCTTGCAAAGAGGGAACAATATAAATGTGAAACCGGGAGGTTAGATTCTGACACCCTTGTGTTAAAACCAGTAATGCTTCACTCATTAAATGGTGCTCTTTGGATTGGTGGAGCTGCTTAAGGCACAACTCAGTGCCAGTACCAGAATGTGGTACCAGCTGTTTAAGGGAAGGTCAAAGGCATTTGCTGAGACTTACAGGGATGGCCATAGCCTCATTGACACAGTGCAGTGGGTCTTGGCAACATGAATATTTTTCATGGAAGGAGAAGAGTGTTTCTTATTTGTCCTGGGAATTCTTTTAGTAAATTTCTTTCATGCTTAGTCTTCTTGGTGTACTCATTCAGGGAACACCTACTGTAATCATCCATCTCTCTTCCTCTATGCCTCAAATGACATATTTTGAAACTCAAGAATTTGGAGAATTGATCATTTTTGCAGTCAGTACCAAGAGAAGGCAGAAGAGCTGGGTAGCTGAGTAGAAAATCCCAGTCAACTAAATTCTCAAGCACTGAACACCTCTGTAATGTGTAGAACTAGTGTGGCCATGATGAACCAGGAGGTGGCATGATAGGGCTCCACATGCCAGAATAGAGCTTCAGATCCTAGCACCTTCTGAGAAAGGGCTAGTCTGGCCCAACAGATAAATCACATTCTTGTGCATTGGATGTATGCTTTTCTTCTTTAAGCAATACACAGACAATAAATACTGACAACCAGATTTGCTATAGCATGCTGGGTAATTTAATAGTCTATAAAATCTGATATGATCAGTAGTGACCAGTGCATAAATCTCCTAAGAAAGGTCCACTGAGCCTAGCAAAGCAATGCTGTAGGACTAAAACGGTACTTCCATCACATCTGAGGACACAGATTGCAAGCTCCAAGAATGAGATGTGTTGGGTCTTATTTTAGAAAGCGTAAAGGTAGCTGTTGTTTGGTAGTTCCCCTCCAAGCTTTATTAAAATAGGAATGCCTTCTGCTTTTCTGTGTCTTGCAGCTGTACAGTAGGTTAAAGGTACCGCCTGGATGAAACAGTGTTTTCTTGACCTGCAGGGTCACTGCAGTTATCTGGCACTTCAGTGTAAGACTGCCTTTTAAAAAACAAGCAATTTGTAACTGTTTCTATTTAAGTCTCTTTTCTCCAACAAACTGCTGAATTTGACGGAAAATTCAACGTCCTCATGGCTGACCTCAGAACATATATTTTTCTTTTAAAACCTTTTGAGAATAAATGTTTTCCTGAAGAATGTGGTGTTAATAAAGCTTGCACTATAGGAGAGAAAAAAAAAAAAAAGGCAAAAAGTTGTTTTTCACCCTGATCCTGCCTGAGCAGGATGTGAAGGTACACATTCATCTTTTGTTCACCTTGTATTTTTCAGTCCTTGGATGGGTATTGTAGCACAGGGTTAGGAATATCAGCACAATGTATCAGAATAAGTGAGGAAGCAGACAGTTTTTAAAATGGAGTGTGTGAAGCAGGGTCTTTGGCTGTGTAAAGAAAAAAGGACTATGCAGTCTGACTGGAGAAATGGAAAACCTTGACTCGGGTGGATGTCTGAGGTACATAGTACATGGAGTTTTGACTTGTTTCTTCCGTGTCCTGTATACTTTAAATGAATACCTTCTAAAACTTCCATCTGTAAGATGTAGACTAATGCTGAATTTAATTCTAATCTTCGAAATATCTCAGTGAAAAAAAAGCTTTATAAGAAAATGTATATTATTCTTACTAAGCTTAATACAGAATTATTCTTTTTAAATCTGCAGACAAAAATAATCCAGATTATTACAGTCCTATGTAAATCCTGTCATATTTTAATGAGAACCCTGCTGGAAATAAGTATAGCTATTTCCTTATCCAAAAAAGGACTGGCACTAATAAAAATTGTGAAGAAAAATTTTCAAAGACTTTCAGCAGATTAAAAACCTCCAACCTCCCCAGAAAGCTCCTGGAATAACTTCAGCCTTTTACTGATTTCAGAAGTTTTACTGTTAAAAAGGAATTTTTCAGTTAGAATATTGAAAAAATTTATCAAGTGAAGCTCATAATAATGCTAATATAGTAATTTTAAAGAACATCCACATTTAAATAAGATGGTACATAGTTTAGCTGGTTATATATGGCTTCCATATAAACAAAGACAACTGAAAATGCTCTGCTGGGAGTGAGCATTCCTGTTTGTTGTTCTTGGATTAGCATAATCCAAAGCCTAAAAGACATAGGGCAGGTCGCTGCTGCCTTTGAATTTCTCTGCATCTGCTGGAGTGTTCATCAGATACTCCAGCATCTATTTCTTGTTGTAAAGGTTACACTGAAAGATGTAAACCTCAGAAGCTTTTGATTTAGAAAATACTTTGAATTCTGGGAATTGATATAGCTGTTAGAAGAAGTAATACTTAATGTTCGTTTGTAAAAGATTTATTAAAATCTATTCCTCCTTTCAACTCTGCTTTGGATCTGGAAGGAATAGAATTCTACTTTTATAGGAGAAGCAGTTTAGATTTATTAACTGGTGAAGTTAGATATGTCTTCAGCAAAAAACAAAAGTAAAGATCAAAGCTCCTGGCTCATAATCAACTGCCAAAGAGCAGCACTGCAAATTAGAGGAAAAATAGTTTTTCCTAGGAGGTGTGAGCACTGGAGAATGAAAGAAAAAAAAATGTGGCTTTCAAAGGTCTCTTTCAAATGCTTGAAGTTAAAGAATTTGCCATGTAATCAGGGACTGTGTGTGTATGTTTTGAAAATGGCTTTCTGGTGTTGAAAAATTTAGAGTTACCTTCTTGCCTTTCACGGTGTGAATCTTTTTGGTCCCCTGATTATGCGGGCCAATGTTGCTGATTTTTGTAAGTATTTCTAAGCACATGCTTTCCTTACTCTTGAAGTCTTTTGAGATTATGGTAAGAACTTGGTGTCATCTGGGGGTTGTGCCATGTATTCTTTAGGGTCAGAACATGAGCTCTAGCTGGGGAAAGTGTGAGGCTTTATTTTTCCTCAATACTTAGGACTATGCTGATTTGCTGCAGCTATGAAGTTGGCTTCCTGACTTTTCAATTTGCAACTTAAACAGATTTTTCCCCAGTTCTGCTGAAAATGAACAGCACCAAACTCCTCAGTGACTTACTGTCTTTTCTGTTGACATTTAAAGGGTAAATAAAAGAATGATAGAGTGAAGGAGACCCTTCTCTCTCCCTGTCTTCAGAAAACTATTCAACAGGAAAATGGAGAGTTAAGTTTAGTAAATGATGCTTATTAGCCTGGTGTAGCCACAGGGCTATCTAATAGATTTAGCTTTCACACAGATATATATTTGCAATCATTTAATTAATATTTGTATGCAAACTAGTGGACTTTAGCCTATTGTAAAATTTGAAAGAACATCCTCCTCATACTCGTAGATCAAGGCAAATATATGATTTATATATCTGTTTATTGCTATGCTGAAAAGCTATTGGGGGGTAATCTGCTATGCTCAGTTCTTAGACAATGTGGGCTCTTTTTCTTGATCCTGCACACTCTTACTTGACAAGGTTGTGCTGTGTCTGTAAATACCCTATTGCAGAATGTCCTGCAATTTGGTCTAATCCTGTTTTGTTCGCGAGAGGTCTTCCAGATGCTGTGTTGCTGCTGTTACTGTGGTGGTGGTTTTGGTGTTTGCTTGTTGCCGATGGCTTAGTGTAAATGCCAACAAATCAGGTTGTGCAAAATCCTGTAAGAAACCTTTTAGTGATCAGCGGAAAAGCAGAGGGATCTGTAGGTCAGCAGGGAACGTGGGAAAACAGGGGCTCACATTACTTCTTTTGTTACTCTTGTTCCTGATGTCTAAACTGTGAGGTAACCTGGATATCCAGTGGTTTATGTTGAGCTGTGCGTGACAAAAAGGTGTTTGTACAGTACCAGCTTGTCAAGAATTCAAAACCAGTCCATTCCAGCAGGAA
>NW_008588782.1:9175-25593 GCF_000691845.1 Merops nubicus
CTTTATGTAATAGAGACTTCAAACTTCGGATTGGAGTTCACTAGTGTTATGAGCTGTGAACTTGGACTTTTATTTGTATCAGTGGTGTGTCCTCATTACAGATAAGAAGGGTTGTCCAGATTCTTCCATTTCAGTGATGCTCTTCCGGTTTGTTCCTTTGCATTGCCTTCCCCTGGTGACTGATGCCCCCCACAGCCTTCCCCATAGCAGCTATTATAATTAATGAATATAATTAGTGAACTTTCCAGCCTCGGCCACTTTCACTCTGTTTTATACTCTTTTTCTTGTCCTCAGAAGCTCTGTGAAGAGAAGGAGGTGTTTTATTTTTTCCATGGAGACTTGAGCTGGGGGTAAAGCTGGCAGCTTTACTGGAGAAGGATGTCGGAAACATTGAGCAGAAGGTGTTATGGTGAGGAGAAACAGGATGGAGTATCTTTAGGAGACTGGTGGGTGTGGGGAGCTTGGAAAGACAGACTAGAGCACATGGAAGAAGTCAGAATAAAAATTGAGTTGGATACTTTTTTCCCCCCTCTTTAAAGGGCATAATGTTTATATAAACGATATACTTCACTTGTTATATACTCTACTTATCCGTACAACCAGATAAATAGTGACTGGGTGTATACATTTTTTTCTACCAAAAAAGAAGTGATATATATAATACAATAGCAGTAGAGTAGTGCACTATCTTGTGGAAAAATCTTCACTTCCATCATTTGATTATTCATCATTTAGGCTATAACCCTTTAGTTCATACCCCAGTGCATGGGTAGTCCTGTGTAACACAGCTAGTGCTGCTTTGAAAAGAAGACAGTATTCTCATGGTGATGCATACTTCAAGGCTGACTGTTCCAGAAATAGTGAGTGCAGTATGTCTTACATCCATAGGGATAAACTTACTCAGGTGCTGGAATTTCCAAGCATTCTGATGTACCCCCCCAAAATTAAATGTAATTCACTGTACAGAAATGTGGTTCAAAGTACGTGAGTATTACCATGCCTGGAATTACTTAACTTCTCAAGCCAAGGATGAGATGGTGATGAATATTCTATCCAGCCTTGTGGGTTTTTACAGAAGAAAGGTCAGATATGCCAAGATTATGCTGAGAATTTTTTCAGTTGCGGAGTCTGCAGCTGATTAGACATCAGCAAACTTCACAGTGATTTGAGCACCAGTTCACAAGCAACAAACTGTCCTATTTCTTTAAAACTAAATTCTGTGCTATCCATAAGCTGAAACAAAAATTTTGGAGGATTTGACTGGCAATTCTGAGGTAAGATCCTTGTGCTATAATGCCAGTTTTTGCATCTTACTCGCTTGCATGGTAGAAGAAGACAATTGGAATGACTCTAATTGGGTCATTTAAGTTTCAATTAACATTATTTTTTTCATCTGGTGTAATAAATATGTCATTGAAAAATATAGATGCACATTTGGTAATACAATGGAAGGCTATGTTACAATTTAGTTACTGTAAGGCTTTTCTAGCTAAGTTTAGCACTTGCAATATTAGTCAGTAAAGGGTAATTCAGGTCCATTCACTGGTTAAAACAAAGAAGTGGAGTGAAAATTAGCAAAGCGTACAATGCAATAAGATTCGCCTCCCCCTTCCAAGCTGCTTAGCAGATTGTACTCTAGCTGTCAGACACACAAGATGTGTGACCTACCTGAAATTTCAGATAAAATGTTTGTCGTCCTGTTGCTGGCATTGACACGTGTAGATACGTGCTGCTTGCATCTCCTTTGTGAGGCAGGTGTATTCCAGTGTGTGCACCAGTCTCATTTCCCCAGGCTGTGTAGGCCAGCCTGCCTCTTGGGGTACAGTGCTACTCTCTCCCCTCACGCATGCTTTTGTTTGTTTCTCCAGCAAACAAGGGTTTGGCACAGAGAAGTGATGCTGCATGGTATAGTCTTGTCCTAGAGCTGGGACTGAAGGACAGTCTTAACCAGTTTGACGTAAATGAAATATTGACCACAGCTAGCATTCCATGTCAGACTGTGCCATTTTGTTCACTTTTCTTTCCTTATATAAATTAAAATCCTGGAGGACAGATTCCTGCATTAGTTTCTGTCAGTGTCAGCTGCACTGCTAACAAGTTTTGTTGAATTGTTACTTGCTGACGTTTTCTTCATGATTAGTACTGTTTTTTAAGAATATTGGCTGTGGATCAGAATCGAGCTCCAGAACCATTTTAAGAGACATATTTTTATTTTAAGTTGTTTTTTGTTTTTTTTTTTTTTTCCCACTTCTTAAGCTGGGGATACTGACTATTTGAGATCCATCTTGAGGCATACTTCCCTATGCATCACTTAAATCCACTGAACTATGGCTTTCTACAGAATATCCTGTCAGATACAGCACATTAATAAACTAATGTAACTGATATGCAGGATCATATTATGTAAAGAAGCATCTTCTCATTAGGTTATTTCATGAAAGGGAAAACAGTCATCTATAACAACAGTCTTACAGCTTTATGGTTTGATTTCTCGTGCCCTCTTTCCCCCTCCTCAATCAACATGATCAAAATTTTGCCCATTACATTCCAGAGAGATGTTTTTTCATATGACAACAATAAAGGGGTTTTCCTTCTGATTGACTTTATTTTTGACATAGGCTACAAGCCTCAGTGGCTTCCTCAACACAAAATACCATTTTGATAAATTTCAGTGGATGTTTCATAATCTGTAATCATGGTGATGTTCATGTATGCCTTTTAGCATATTTTGGTTTTGAGAAATCATGACCTTGGAAACTCGGACCAAAATTTTATTTTGTACCAAGGGCATTACCTGAAGTCCTCATGTTGCTTGGCCTGAATGCTTTACCTTAATATAGCTGGTGAAAATGCATTCTGCCAGCCATTGTGTGATAAGCATTCTGCTCTTCAGTAGCACTGGCAGTAGAAGTCCCTGTTTTCTGTAAACCCACATTATTTATGTATTTTGCTCCACTGTGTTTTTCCTCAAATTCTGAAGAATTGTAGCTGCCAGATCTCTCCAGACTGATTTATGATCACTTTTAGCTCAAATTGCCATGAGAACGTCTAGTTTGATATTTCTGTCTCCTGTTGAGTCCCATTCACATATAGCAACACTTTGTTTTCATTACACCCAGAATACAGAAGCCATTGTCCCTTAAACTGTTCTCGGTGAGCTATTTCACTACTCTTCAAGATGTTGTGTGGCCATTTTAGTCATGTTTATTCCACATTTCTTAGAAAATGGAGATTGTTTTACTATGTAACTTTTTTTCCCTTTTATTCCGTATTTAGATTTGCTTGTTGTGTGCTTTGGACAAGAGGGATCATCAGTGGTTGCTTCAGATTGCTGGATTAGGTGGGATTTTGTAACACACTCTGCTATCCCGAGGCACCTTTGTACCTTTCCATTTGTATTGTGGGGCACACGGCCTAGTTATTGTCTCTTTCTTACAGTGTTCTCTGTTCAATTTACTGTTAATTTTTCTTAACATGTAACATTTGCTTCCCGACTCTTAATCCAGCCCTCTGACTCTTTCCAGGGATGTTCCAGATCTTTGGGAATCTTGTAGGAATTTTTATTGTTGATCTAAATTTTATTGTCCTTAGCCTCCTAAAAATGGATCTTCTTGGGAGACACCAATGGGTATATTGTACCTTGGGTGGTTGTTATAGCATGCAAATTCCATACTCTCTTTATTTAACCTCTGGTATCCCCTCCTGTGAGGTTTGGCTTCTCTACATAGCACCTTCTTGTAGCTACAGTCCAAAGTGCATGGATTTGTTTGTGCCAAATTCAAGCTGTTTCACTGAAACCTAATATTAAGTCTTTGGACAGTGTTTTTCTAAGCATATTTTGCCAGATTTGAATTTCATATTCTGTCTTGCCCTAGTCTTCCTCCTGGTTAGTCTTCCCACTGTAGAAAAGTGTGTCCATCCTCAGGCAGTATTCACATTGTTCTATATTGTCAATCTTCTTATAAATGGTGTAGAAAAATATATCTGGAGTTTAGTATTCTTAATTATTTCTAGCAGCTTCATGTTTTCTTTCCTTCGCTTGAGTTAAATGAAAACTACTAATGTCAGAAGATGAGTTTAGGAGTCTATGATCTCTCTGACATTTTATGGGAAAAAAGCCTACTTAAAAATTGTTTGATATTCTTCTGAAAGTACTGAGTTCTGTCAGAGTCCAAGAGTGGTGGAGTTAGGGATGACGGTATTTAAGAAGATAATAAATGTCAAATAAAAATAATGAGTTCAAGTGTTGCTTAGCTCAGAACAGAAGGCACAGATAAGAAAACCTGAAGCTTTCTGGCAAAGCTAATAAGAAAGAACTTAACCTTTTCTGTAAGATGCCACTAAAATTCCTGCGAAGGAAACTCAGTGAAAAGCTGGAACCAGAGTGTCTGTTATGCCAAACTTGTCAGATGTCACTCCAGTGCAGTAAGGAAGAAGCTTACCACTGGATGTTTTAGCACTGTATACAGGATTTGTACATGGAGAAAGGCTGTGCTAAAATCTTTTTCAGGACTCCAGAGTTGAGGGATAATACATGCCAAATTGTTGTCCCAGGTAGCTCTTATCACAGGTGACAGCTTTCTGGGAAGATTCTGTTTCACACTGCCAATACACTGGGAATGATATTTAACAGTACTATTTTTTTTTATAAAGGAAAAAATTGAGCTGTAGACCAAAATGCTAAATTTCAGTCACACCATTAAAAGGGATTTTTCTGGTTTGCTAAAGCTAGTTTTCTGTTTGACTTTGAATGTTTGAAGCACTTTCCATTTTCACATTGCAGTATTTAATACAAGTTCTTATTCTTTTAAGGTCAGAATTGCAAAAGGTAGATTTAATTTGTACTTCTTGTCAGCAAAACAGTTTGTCAGGGAAAATAGATGGAGCCACACTTGAATATTGTGGGGTTTTTTTGGCTTTGAAGGTATTTTATTTTCCTGAGCTTAAGCATAAATGTGACTGTATTACAGATATTATTGTGGTATTCATGTAATCTGAGACAAATTCTTATTTTGAATGAATTTTGGTTACAGTTACAGCTACCTTAAATATTCCCATTCCCTCCTAAATCTAGAAGTCTATTCCCTCCTAAGTCTAAGTCCAACTTAAAAATACAAAGCTTTCCATATTAGGTATTTCTTTACAAAATCTCCACTTTGCCTTTTTTTTTTAAAAATGTTTTCATAAAAATTCTGTATCAGTTTGGCAAACAGTTACATTCGTTCGCACAGGCATCAGGCGTTATGCCAAATATAAGGTTCTGCACCTGGGTCAGGGCAATATCCATACAAACTGGTGGATGGAGGCATGAGAGCAGCCCTGTGGAGAAAAAGACTTTGGGATACTGGTGGAAAAATTGGACATGAGCCAGTAATATGTGCTCACAGCCCAGAAGGCCAACCCTGTCCTGGGCAGCATCAAAAGAAGTGTGATCAGCAGGTGAGAGAAGTGGTTTTCCCCCTCTGCTCCACTTTGGTGTGCCCCCACCTGAAGTACTGTGTCCAGCTCTGGAGCCCTCAACACAAGAAGGATGTGGACCTGTTGGAGTGGGTCCAGAGGAGGACTACAAAAATGGTCAGAGGGCTGGAACACCTCTCCTATGAAGAAAGGCTGGAAGTTGGTATTTTTCAGCATGGAGAAGAGAAGGCTTCAGGGAGACCTAACTGCAGCCTTTCCACATTTAAAGGGGGCTTATAAAAAGGGTGGAAGGAGTCTTTTTACCAGGGCCTGTAGAGGCAGGACAGGGGACAATGGTTTAAAATGTAAAGAAGGTATGTTCAGATTAGCTAGAAGTGACACTTTTTTTTACAGTTAAGGTGGTGAGGCACCTGAGCAGCTTGCCCAGAGAAGTTGCAAATGCTGCATCAATGCAAGTGTTCAAGGTCACGTGGGATGGAGCTTAAAGCAACCTGACCTGGTGAAAGGTGTCCCTGCCTATGGCAGAGGGTTTAGACATGATGATCTTTGAAGGTCCCTTCCAACCAAAATAATTACCTGATTATTACACCATTTGATTTGGATCAATTTTTCGAGCAGCGGAACAGAGAAAAATGTTTACACATTCAAATACAAAACCTATTAATTGCAACTAAATGCTACTAAAAGTTTTTTGTTAGGTCATTACAAAATTGCATAAACTATAGACTAGTCTTCTTGGCAGAAACTATAGACTAGTCCTCAGTTTGCCTAAAATGTGAGGAAAGGGGCAAAGGTCACTCTCTTGAGCCCTGGTGTTGTTTTGTGGCCAGTATATATAAACACAGTTTTTGTACAGTTGCAGTTCTTAAATACAGACATACCACTGTGTTTTTTCTCTGCCTGTGTTTAGGTGTTTGCCATGCATGTTTCTGACAATTTAAACACAAAAAAGAATTAGAATTTTAGAGATGAAGACTTGAGGAACTGAGAGATTAAATTATGTGCACAAGGCCATAGAGGAAATATGAAATCGCTAGGAGCTGCTCATAGATCTCCTGACTCCCAGTCTTATTTTCTTTTCTTTGGGAGAAGCCCTCCTTTTCACACAAGATAAAGGATCTGCCTGTTACTCAACTGATTTTGAGTAAACCTTTCATTCTGTAGTGGAGCTACTCGGCTGTAGAGGAGCAAGTGTCTTGATTTTTCTCACATACACTACTTCCAAGGTCTCTAGCTTTCCATAGTTGTGAATGTATAAGCAAAAATTCCTTCTGAAGTTCAGGACTGAAAGGTGTTTTTTGTTTTTTTTTTTTTTTTTTTCCCCCCCTCTTTCCTCATCATTGTTACTTTAATATATTTCTACCTTGTATGGAAAAAGAAGCAGTTGCCTCCTAGTAAGTAGTAATAGACACAGGGAGAAAAGAATGGAATAGAATGATCAAGGGTAACTTATAGGATATAGGTGTTGTGATTTTTTTTTCTTTCTCCTATGTATAGTTATTAATTTAATTTGGATATTAGAAAAAGTAAGACTAAATTAGACTATTCTAAATCTAACAATACTGTTACGGGTTCTGAATCTGTTCATAAGGAGATTGTACTGTACAATATGCAGTTGTCTGAATATTGTGGATTGCAGTATAGCTACACCACGCAATTTAAATTTGCAGTACCTCTCTGTTCCTTTATTCTTCAGTGTTAAGTGTGTTACTTTGTTTGTTTTAAACTGTGTTGGGATATGGACTGCCTCAAACAACTGTCCATCGAGGAACACTCGATCGAATAGTGGAATTTATAGTGTCTGAATGAGAAATAGTAAATAAGGTATTTCGGACATGTGTTTTCTATTTGCTGCTTGATTGAAAATTACATGATTTCTTCAGTGGTCTGCAAAAATACATTGTTGAATTCTGATTCCATTGCACAAGTGGCTTCTGGAGTCTCAGCCAACAGGTAGAGACAAAGGACAACAACATTTTAACTGTCTTTTTTTTTATGGCAGCAACAAAGCCTTTCCCAAGGCTTAACAAAAATAGTATTAAATAAAGATGGCATATTCCTAAGTTGGAAAGTTAAATAATTCTTCTCTTATGGTTTATAACTTAGATTTTACTAAATAACTCAATACTACTCAGTAAAGACAAGCTCCTAATCCTGAAACTGCTGAGAGTATCTGCATTATATTGCTTCTGCCTTCAACTACAGCTTGTGCAGCATGCTGCCACTGATACCAAAGTGATTTTAGGTTTTGGAAGACTAAAGAGGTTTTGAGTTGATCATTTGCCAAGTCATGAAGTTTTGGATACTTGATTTTCAACACTAGCTTTGTTCATTGATTCCGTGTTTGCAGATGTAATTTTAACCATTCAAAATTTCACTATTATTGTGTGTTTGTCCTAGAAGTTTTCAGTCCAGACAGCTGCTCGCCATCCACTTCTTTCCACGGAAAAAGTGAATGAATTAAGGGAAAACTGTTGTATAACCTGTGAAACATCTATGTTGCTTTTGTTATTCCACAAGGTACTTTTTGATCTGGCTGACAGAAGGCCCTCTGGAATTTAGTCCCTCATTTGAGTGCGTAGTAGTGTAAATGTCATTACAAGCCCATGACCTCTGAATTCTGAAACTTCCCTGTCTCTCGTGATTTAAATGTTTAAAGTCTGAGGTGCACTGACTGGGAAACAGCATGTGGTTCAAAGGCTTGTCATCGTACTGCTGAGATCATGATCTTACCCTGAGTAAGTTATTCTAAAAACCAGTACCATTTTACAATAACAGTTTATTGGGGACATTTAAAAAATAATTTTCAGGTGCTAGCTAATCTCAGATAAATGAGTTTAGATGCCTAGAATTAGTAATCTCGCAGGATGAAAGTGTGCCCAGTATTTAAGCAAGCAGGAATCCAAAGATAAACCCATTATAACAATATTACCATCACTTTACCAAAAAAGCCCTGACAACTGTGCGTGTCTGTGTTTGCTTTACAAGCAAGCCAGTAGTTAGAAAACTTGGGTACTGATGATTCATCAGTTCAGAGATTAAAGTTTTTTTTTTCTTTTGTGCCTGAATATGAATTATGACTCATGTTCAAGTCTATTACTTCTAGCACTGTGGAAGTATAGAATTAACTTTATGCTGTAAGTAAATTGCATGAACATCAGACTGAGATGATGTAGGACCTGCCTCCTTGAGCAAATCTGGGAAGACATGTTTGAAGAACATAATTGGTCCTAGTGAATAGAAGAAATATTCATCAGATGCTGAAATGTATAATCTCTTTGATTGTTGGTATTGCTTCATTTGAGATTGTTGAATAATCCATGCCCACTAACCATCTTTTCTGGGTGCCTTCTTTCCCTTGGCCTGTTGGGTACAAAAGCCCTGTAGTGCTTTCTTCCCAGGAACTGAATATGTAGAAGCTTGTTACTTCAGCTGCATAGTGGACAGAGGGGAAAAAAACAAGTCCTAGTATCTGCTGCTTATTGTACATGTATATTTGCATAATAAGTCGCTCAGTCTTTTCCACCTTTTAGTGATGATCTTGAGCCTGGAAGCTGTTAATTAATGTTTACTTTTTATTGTTCTTCTTAATAACTCTTGCACTTTCCCTTAAGTAGTTTTTCTACGTCATGTGATGTTCTTGTCTCACTTAGATTACAAGCTCTGGGAGGGAGTTTTGAGGTGCTATGCAAATACAGTCTGGTAGTACATTAAAAATGTTAACATGATCACTGCAAAACAGAGTTGCCTATAAATGCCATCAGCAAGCTTTGGAGTCTGTTCTGTAGGTGCCCCCTGCCCAAGTGTCACTCTGGTCATATTACCTTCTGTCAGACACTGGAAGCACAAAACAAGCACAAATGACAAAGCTGGGCGCTGCAAACACCTGGTGCCAGGGCAGACATGGGGGCTGAGTGAAGATTCAGGAGTCTGTGTCCCAGAGGCCCTGATAGGGAAAGTGGAATGAAGGGGGCTGCTTGCCCCCTTTCCTCTCCTATCTCAGGGCAATTATCTACTCCCTGCAGATGCAGGTAAGGAAGTTTTGTGCTGATTACATGGAGCAATTGTCTGACCACAGCCCCATCCCCACACTTTGAACATCATTAACAAAAAAATGTATAAATATCAGTCCTGCATGGACCCGGTGTGTGGGATGAGAATTAGGCCCCAAGTCGTAGGGACTGACCGACGGGTTTGTTCTCCTCGCCGCCCCCCGGCAGGGATGCCTGTGGGGAAGATTTGCCACCTCGGCTCCACTGAGTGATTTTTCCCTGGGAGATTATTATTACTGCAATTGCAGTTGCTTTTTAGAGCTCTATGGCCAGTCTGCAGCGTAGTGTATTGATCACCTCAATCACACAGAATCTGTCTGTTGGGTGTCACTGGCCCGTGCTGTTGGTGACTCCAACGGCCGCTGTTGATGCGGCCGGACCGACTCCACCGGCCGCTGTTGATGTGGCCGGACCGATGGCCACAGGCTGCTCCTGCAGCTGGGGTCAGACCTGCAGCCATGGCTCTCACTGGAACCTACTGAGAGAAAAGTTCAGCCACCCCCAGCTCCTCTGATATCTGAAGACCGTCTAGAAAGCAAGGGGATTTGTCTCTTAACAAATCTGTCTCTCCCTTACCCACACCTTCCCCTTTCCCTTCATGCAACACCTTCTCAATCAAAGTTTCAGTTTGATTGAGCTGTTCTGCATGGACATGCCCATAAAGATGCTTTCTGTTACCTTCTGTAGTAGGTCTGTTTGCTTGGGTCTTTTCCATTTAAATGGCGAACCCATCATCTCTCCAACTGTTCCCTCTGTTAATACATTTGGAAGTTGTTCTTGATTCTCTGCAAGAGTACCAGCCAATAACCTGATCTGTATTGGAGGGCCTTCCTGATCTCACAATAGGATCTAGACTGCACTGTTCTTTCTTTTGCCAAATAATATGATCCAGTTATTATTAATGTACCTCTTGCAACACACTGTCATCTGCTTCTAGGCATTTCTTTGTTTCTTAAATAGAAATGGGCAGAGGCAGCTTGCTGACTTTATTTTGTCTTTACTGCACCCTCACATTGTATTTTGACTTAAAAAAATGTCAAACACACTAAGCTGTAGAACACTTGTCTTAATCACTCCTTAATCATTCTTGTTACTTATATTTTCGGAGATGGCAGTACTAATTTCACAACCTCATAAAACTAAGTGAAGATACAGTAACAGCCTGCATGCTTATCAAATGTACCTCTTTAAAACTATCCTGTTTTTTCCAAGTTAAACACTGATATATTAAAATTATTACTTTACAGGGTTGCAGCAAAAAAGACTGATAATGGTTTGTCAGGGCAGAGGGAAAAGAGAGAATGCTGGGCTGGATAATAGCAGTTTCCTTTTGAGGAAACAAAAATTGTTGAGCGGAGAAAACCAGCATGTATTTAAGGCACCAGAGCTTAGCTGAATGAATGCCCTGAAGAGCAAGTAAGTCTGTGTGAATTGAATTGTGTGAATAAACAATATTTAAAGAAAAATCTACAAAACTTCAACTCCCTAAACTGATAGTCAAAGATGCAGAATAGCAGTAGGGGGATAGGCTGAGTTACCATTGAACAACCACTCCAGGTTGGGTTAAGAGAAGAGACTTGATGTATGAGGAATAGGAGACAAGCTAGAGACTTAAGCTTGGAGTAATTGGAAGGGAAGCTATTGTAAGAATTTAAGCATTATAAGAAGGAGAAACGGGACAGCATATGGCTGAAATGTGAGAGAAGAAAAAGTGAGCACAGGTGAGGTAGTTGGGGAGTAGGAGGCAAGTGATTCTTCTATTCCTGTTTGCAGTCATAAAAAGATTACAGAGTTAATATAACAACAGCAAAGTCTAAGAGCAAAAATAGGATTTCAGTAAGGTCATAGAAGCAGGAAAGTCTTTACATGTGTATTTTAGTGTAATGTGATAAAAGCTGCAAGGGGATAAAACTGTTTGCATCAACAGCAGGAGTACTGACAGTGCATCTTACCATGCTGACAAAAGGGCTACCAGTGGTATGCAGGAGTGTGTCACACAAATGTACACCTGACGTGAGTTTTTGCTGCTTGACAAAAACCAGAACTACACTTTTGTTGAAAAATGTTACTTTACTGCCATTAAATCTACTCCCTAAGTTAAATGATATAGCTAGAGGTGGTGTCATATTGTTATATGTTATCTTATTGACTGTTAATCACACCCTAATATTCCATCTTTCTCTGTAACAGAAGATTTTTTTTTTTATTAACTGTGATTTGTCAGGTGCTAGTTTTATGACACCTATTCCTCGTGCTCTTATTTTGCTACTGCTACTTGCCCTTTCAGTGGGAAAGGGAAGATTTACTGAGGACCCAGCTGGGAATCTTTTTAGCACCAGACTGCCATGTGCATTTCTTTGTCACTGACATGATATGGCCCTTTTAAAGGAGGGCTTTGTCTGCCTCTGTGGAATTTTTGCTTTGACATTAGATAAAGTATTTTTTTCCCTCAGACTCTGAAAACATGGTCTTCTCTAAGAGTTTAGCATTGTTTTATTAGAACATTTGCTGTTGATGCTCAAGTTAGGAGCATGATCATGGCAAAAATATTCTACCTTTAAACACCTGGTACAGAAGAGTGGAAGCTGAGTGTATATTCATGTCAAGGCCAAGGTTTTCACTCTTGAGATCCTTTCAGTTACGTTTGACACTTTTCTTCTAGAACTGTACAAAATATGAAATGGGGAGATGTCCTCAGTTATCTACTACAGGATGCAAAGGCAATCACCAACTTAATGCTTTTAGACATCAAATTCCATCACGGAGGAGTGTAGTTCTTTGCTCTGCTATATTTTTACAGTGATCATGGTAATAATAAAATGATACTGTTAAGACAAATGGAGTTAGCTCTGCAGAACTGGTCTGTCTCAGGTAGTCTTTGCAAGGTCTGGAGATTATGGGGAGGAAATAAAAATCATGTTCTTTAGTGTCTTCTTTTTATAATGTAATAGAATGGCGAAATGTATAAATGCATAAACCATGGAAATCCATGTGAAGACTGCCTGATTCAAAAGAATAAAAAGTAAAAAAGCTTAATTTTTTAAGTTTAATTTGAATTTCCTCTACTTAGAATTGTGCCCACTGCTTCTTGTCCTGTCTGTCGCTGCGTCACAGAAGCAGAGAATAGCAGGTTGTAAGGGACATCAGGGATCATCTGGTCAAACATTTCTTGGCAAAAGGATGGTCTAGACAAGTATTCTGCCCAGCTGAATCTTAAGTGTCCAATGTTGCAGAATCCATCGCTTCCCCAGGGAGATTTTTTCCAATGGCTGGTTGTTCTTGTGAAAAATTTTCCTCTTGTGTCCAACTGGAATCTCCCCAGTGGTAAATTCACCCATTAGCCCTCATCTTTTCCATGTGACTCCTTGTAAAAAGAGAATCTCCATCTTCTCTGTAGCCACCCTTTAAATGCTGGAATGTGGCAACAGTGTCACCCCTAAGCCTATTTTTTTAAGGCTGAACAAACCCAGTTCTCTCAGCCTCCCCTCATACAGCAGCTTCTCATTCCTTTGTTCATCATTATTCCCCTTGTCTGGACCCTTTCCAACCTGTCCACATCATTCTTGTATACCAGAGACCAAAACTGAAGACAGTATTCCAGATCTAGCCTGACAAGCACTGAGTAGAGTGGGTTAATGACTTTATGTCTGCTAATGATGCCCTTGTTGATGCAACCCAGCATTCCTGATGTCTTGCTTTGTCACAGCAGGACACTGTTCACTCATTGAGCTTGTCATCCATCAGGACCCCTGGGTCCCTTTCCATGGAGCTGCTTCCTAGCCAAGTAGATCCCAGCTTGTGCTGCACTCCTGGATGATGTTTTTTCCAGGTGCAAGACCTTACACTGGTCCTTGCCGAATTTCATTAAGTTCTTGTTAGCCTATTTTTCCAGCCTGTCTAGGTCTTCCTGCAAGGTGGCTCTCCCTTCTGAGAAAAGAACTTCCCTGCTTGTTTTGGTATAATTGGCAAACTTCATCAGGGTACACTTGATCCCATCATGCATATCACTTTTAAAGACATTAATCAGTGTTGGGCCTAGTATTGGTCTCTGGGGGA
Source organism: Merops nubicus (assembly GCF_000691845.1). NCBI lineage: Eukaryota > Metazoa > Chordata > Aves > Coraciiformes > Meropidae > Merops > Merops nubicus. The sequence goes on from NW_008588782.1 coordinate 22,702, forward strand.
CCCCACTTGTGACAGGTTACCAGCTTGAAAAGGAGGTATTTACCACCACCTTCTGGGTGTGGTGTGTCAGCCAGTTCTCCACCCACCACATAGACCACTTGTCTAAACCATAATGCATCAGTTTCTCTAGGAGGAGGCTGTGGGGAATGACATTGAAAGCCATGGAGAAATCTAGGCAGTGTCCACCTCTTATGCCACATCAACCAAGCAGGTTACTTTGTTGTAGAAGGCAATCAGGTTTGTCAAGCATGATTTGCCCCTGGTGAATATGTGTTGGCATTTCCCAGTCATACACTTCGTTTGACTTGTGGTAGCCCACAAGAAGATTTGTTCCATAACTGTAATTTCCTGGATCCTCCTTTAAGCCCTTCTTGAAGATAAGAGTGACATTAGCCTTCTTCTTGGATGTCCCCCAGTCTCCACTTCTCCTCAAAGGTTATGGAGACTGGACTTAAAATATCAGCCAGCTCTCTTGACATCCCTTGGATGGATAACGTCTGGGCCCATCAGTTTTTAAGAGTCAAGCTCCTGTAATGGTTTGTGTACCAGCTCTTCCCTCACTGATGGTGGATCTGTGTTGCATCAGCCTGGATTTTGTTCCCTAGGCCTGGAGTGCAACAGTCCTGGCAAAGACAGAGGTGAAGATCTTGTGTTGAGAACCATTGCCTTTTCAGCATTGTTGGTGACTAATTCACCTCTCCTGTTTAACAGTATTTGAGTCTTAAATTAAGTGCCATAATCTTGAATTGAATGCTACCCTTATGTGAATTCCAAATGTGAATACATGAAGAGGAATGTGGAGAATATGGAGAACACATGCAAATATTGCCAAGATAAGTGAGTAGACATTTTCTTTGTTGATGATCTCTGTGTGTTAATGGAGTGAGGAAGATTAGCAAGACAAGTGGAACAGTAGGAGTCTGTCTGCACTTAATTTGACACAATCTACTCTTTATGAGTTGTTAATAATACATCTTTCTCTAATAGTTAAAATGCTACTTCTAGAGTAAACAGCATCCTGTAGGGTTGCTGTGTTTTCTGTGATGGTGTTTTTTTTGTTTATTTTTTTTGTGTGTGTGTATTTTCCTAGTATTTTCTCCTTTTGCTATGAGATTTTCTTGGGTGTTTTTTAAAGTACTAACCTGTTTCAGTCCAGTAGTCTGGGTTCAGCTAGCAGACACTCTTGGAACTTACTGTTTTGTTAGCACTCGAAGTCCTGCATTATATTTTCTTCTGATTTTCTTTGATAGTTTTGTCAGTGGTGTCACCATATTCCTTACTTTTATGTAGTTCTGCTTTTTTTTTATGCAGTATCTGAAATGTAACCTGAAAATCACTTGCTTTTTGTTTAGGTAAAAAAATTTTTCATAACTGTGTTTCTATCAGCTAAAGGTTGTTTACTACAAATTAGATAGGATATACAGTTTTGTTTTTACCTGGGAGCAAGGCTAAAGTCTTACACTGATTCAGGAGGTTTTGTGTGTAGTAGAGACCTAGTTTTGAAAAACTGATGTTTTTGTGGAATGAAAAATAAACAGTAAGAAAACTCAAGCAGAGCATTAGTCCTTTGGAATAATAGGAAGGCATAGAAGATTTACAGGAAATATATTTCCTCAAGGAATAAGCAGATCAAAGTGGAATACCCTCTAATAAAATGCTGTTATTGCAGTATTGTAAAGCTGTTTCTTTTTTCTCTTTTTCATAGCAAATGTTATATAAGAGTGTGAAGCAATATTGAACCACTGAGTATGGGACCTGGTGAGCGACACAAAAGGGAAGCGAGGGAAATGAAAGGACAAAAACTATAATGCCATTCTGTGTCTACATCTTGGGAATTAAATTCCAAGAGAGTTCTGCACCACTGTGTGTACTGTATAGAGTGTGTTCATTACATGTGGGATGAAAGATGATGACTACTGCAAGTCTGCAGACCAAATAAAGCATTATGGCCTCTAACATGTGTCATTTAGGCTCGTACAAATATATGTGGATGGATGCAGTTAGGAAGAGCTGTAACACTGAGGGACTGCAGCTCTTTGACCTGCCCAGATAATGAACGATGCTGCAGAAGTGAGGAGTGCCCCAGTTTGCTGACTCCACATTGTGGATGTCTCCTCTGCGGGCTCTCTGCTCTCCTCCAGCATATGCTTTTTTGGCTTACAATGAGATAAGTGTTGTCGAATTCTATTCATTTAACACTTGAGCTCTATCTCCAGATTCAGCAAGGCTAAATGTTAACCTAGTGCAAAAGCTTAAAGAGTTTCATAGAAAAACTAATGCAGGTTGGAGTTGCAGTAATCTGTAGTGATGATTATATTTGCCAGCTGCATGCCTCTTGCTGTTTGGCATAAGAGTCTTCATAATCAGTATCTTGTTTTTATTTTTTTTTTCTGACAAGATCTCCACTTTTTTATGCTGGGAGTCCTTCCCTGAAGGAAGGAGGCTAGCTTTTAGTCTCTACAGTTTTATTTAAAAAAATGTATTATGTCTTTTAAAGCATGATGGGCTGCAGGCAGTGTTAAAAGTGTCACTTGCCAGGTCACGTTTTGCTAGTCATTTATACATTTAGATCAGATAATAAAATTGCTACTGGAAGTTCTTACAGCCAGCAAAGAAAATCAAATGCAATTATCTCAATGACACCAATAAATATGGGCTCCTTAACCTGAGCTTTTAAAGGATACTGGCTATAAGCTCATATTCATAGCAGTCTAAAAGATAATTGCATTTTTAATAAGTCAAATGTCTTTTATGTTTTACAAACTGTGGTAGTAAAGCTTTGTTTGATCTTCAGCCTGGAAAGTCCTCATCATGTCATCTCCAAGTCCTCCAAGATCGTGGAAAACTATAATTCTGTAAACATAAATAAATATAATTTTTATAAATATAAAT
>NW_008588783.1:0-219 GCF_000691845.1 Merops nubicus
TGCTGTGCCACTCCGACCGGAGCCAGCAGTACCGCGTAGACCTCTGCCGAGCCGGCCTGAGCCAAGCCGACCTGGGGCATGAAGCCGCAGCCGCTGCGCTGCCTCCCCATCCCTTCCTGGAGCTAGAGCAACCCAGCTGCCGCAGCACGCCGCAGAGCTGCATCCGCGGCTCACCGTTTGGCGATCCCGAACGGACAGGCGTAGCCTTCGCGACCCCCA
>NW_008588783.1:387-10999 GCF_000691845.1 Merops nubicus
GTTTTTTTTTTTTTTTTTTTTTCCCGTACCCTCATTATTACCTGGAGGGTTTTTTTTTGTTTGTGTTTGGTTTTGTTCTCCATAATAAATTTTTGGGTTTTGGATACATATATACACCTGGTCTCGGCATTGAATTATTGAGCGTGGTGAGGGGCTTTGATTTGTTTTCTCCCCTGGGAGGTGAGTACCACGTGTGTGGCTCAGCCTCAATTTTTCCCAGCTAAAGTCACAAACATCCTGACCCGATACCCCTCTGGTACCGGTTTGTGACATGGGTGATCTGTTTTCATTAGGTTTTTCTTTCCCTTAGCAGAGGGGTCAGGCTTTGCATCTAGTTCCAACTCTGAGACAGATTGTGCTTGAGAGGCACTCTCTCCCTGAGATATCTCTGAGTGTTTGGTTTATTTCCTTCTCCTTACAGGGACAACCTGTTCTGGTGTGGATTGAGGGTGAGTGTCTGCAGGGGATATTGGTGTAGCTGCAATGCTGGTTGTTTGAGCTAGAGCAGCAGCAGGGCTCACTGTTGGAGCTGGGCCAGCAGCAGGGCTTGTGGGGGGGAACTGTCCTTATGACAGCACCCTGTGTCATAAACGCTCTGATTAGGGGGAATACGGCTGTTTGAGGGAACACTCTAGTTCTTAAAAGCACTTCAGTAATCTTAAAATAATTTATATCTTTTTACTACAGGTATGTGTCCTTTTGCTTTTTCTGTAAGCCATTAAAAGCTGGAACTAGTATGTCTTGCAACAATTTAAAACGTATCGAGGACAAAATTATATTTGTATGATATGGCTTTATTATAAAGTGAGGCAATATGAGAGGGGAATCTTCCACTGAATTTATTTGGCACCAAAGATGATATCAAATCACAGAGGTTTTCTTTGCTTTTTTTCTTATATTATAGGTTCTGTCAACTCTACTTCCAGGTTGACTGAGATAGGAGGCAAGACTCATCTCTTTTGATGGCTGAAGGATATGGCTGACACAGCTTATCACAGAAACTATGAAAAGTAGTGTGTCTTAATCAGCTCCTAGATGATCTGCATGTAATCTTGGTGTTACAACAAGAATTCCTTTAGACCTATATTACTCTCTTATGACAGTGTAGCTGTTGTTAAACACCCTGGATTCCATAAATATCTTTGTTCATTCAGATTTCTTTTTCTCAAACAGAGCTTTGACTATGGTGTAGTTTCATAAAAATGCCTGAGTATCAGATTCTGTGCTCCTTCTCAAGCTCAAATGGGTATTGTTTGTTTAGCACTAAGGCCATCTTTGTGATACGTTTGTCACCTCTCAACATATTGATAATTGATTTTGCTTTTTTGTTTTTAACAGTTGTCCTTTTTCTTGCTTCTTTAATTATTTTTCATTTGGCAGAGATGTAACTGACTATGAATCCCTTGGAATACGGGCTGGCTGATGCAGGATAAGTATCTGCTGTATTCTCAATCGCTGATGCAAGCAACACCAGTGCCAGCACAATCTGGCAGTGGAGTGCAGTGCATAGAGGGATTTCCCAAATGGGGATAACCTCAGGGGGAGCCAAGAGAGCTGCCAGGAGCCTGTAGCTCCAGTCACAGCTGCTGATGGACCTGGGCAGGACCAAGAGCAATGGCAGCCAAGCCTCCCCCCCCATGCATAAAAAGTGCCCCTGAGGAGCGCTAGTGACTAGGGTGTGGTGTGTCAGCAAGGGCACTGTAGCTCTGCTGCCTCAACCGCCAGTGAGCAATGGTACTTGCCTGGCAGAAGGCTACATCAGCTCTGAACTCTGCACCTGCCACAACTGATGCAGCTGCTCAGACAGAATTCCAGTGGGAAGATGCAGCCACCTGGGTGTCAGGCTGCAGAGTTGAAGTGTTGGGGTTTTAACCCCCAGCCCTGAATGAGGGTTGGCATATGGATGATGTCCACAACCAGGCAAGAAAGACCCTCCTGATTGCTTTTCACCCAGGGTCTGGCCAGCCTTGGGTGGGAACCAATTAGGAGATCACCACCAGGTGCCCCCACCTTCCACATTAACATCTTGTCCTGCCTACAAGATAATCACATAAAAGCCGGCTCTGCTTGTAGTGCTGTTGGTGAAGTCTATTTCCACAGTAGATGTACTGTGTAGGGTTTCCAGTTATTGGAAGGGCTCCCTGATGGTCCACTACAAGTAGAGTTCCCAGTGATGTCATGACAAGATCAAGACAGAAAAAGGATTATGAGGCTTTCTCTTGACAACTAGTATATGATTGGGATGGAGCTGATAGCCTGGCTTATTCTTTCCCCCACGGCCTGGTTTTTGAATCAGTTTGTTCCCTTCCTCGTTGCATTACGTGTTGTGAATGAATACATTGATCTATTCATTCCTCCAATGGTGGACCACCTTGGATCTCCTGCATATGATCTAAGACCAGAGGGAGAGATCTGGCTCATGTGTTACATTAACTGTTACATCCCCCACAGGTTCTTCTCTGTTTGCAAGAAGCAGGTCCTGGGGGGTGCCTTCCCTAACTGCTTTTAGAGTATTTCATCTGCCTCTTCATCCTGGTCTATAACAGTCTGCCACCATATCTGCCTTGTTGGTCTTCCCCCTGATTCTTACCCATAAACACTCATCTCTATCATCACCATCATTAAGTTGTAGACATTCATAACTCTCCCTGATGTAGAGTGTCACCCCACTGCCTCTTCTTCCTTGCTTATCCCCAAATTTTACTTTGATTTCACAGAGTATTTCAGGCAAACCTGAGACTGATGAAGAGTTCAAGTGAGAACAACTTTCTTTAGGTCAATCTCCACCTGAGCTTTTTTATTGACATCTTTAAAACTTTAAAGAAAATGATAAAATTACATGATTTGGTTTGCCAAGTAATAATAATAGTAATACTTGTCACATCGCATAATTGAATTCTGTAATTAAGAGGTTTATACAGTCATCTAGTCTTTAATATTTTTATGTAAAATAACAAAACCATTCTTTCACAGAAGTTGTCGGTCCTTAAATTGCATTGCTGTGCAAGTGGAATGGGTTTTAGTTTTACTTAGTTTACAAGTTGGTGTATATTTAAAACTTGTACTATTAGTGAAGTTATAGAAATTTTTCAAATATATAGGGTGGATTTCTGGTTTATTAAAGTTACTGAATTCTATTTGAAAGCTCTGTAAAGAAATATATTTATAGATGCTGAGCATGAAAAATAATTCTTTTTTTTGGAAGACAAATATATTTTTCAATGTTTTTGTGATGTCTTGATGGCATTCTGGTTTTGGAGCTCAAATAAAATCAATTCATTAAAATACTTTAGGACAAACCCCTCTCTTCTGAAAAGTGCCATATCTGTTCTTACTAACACAGATTACAATAGATTACAGTAACAACAATCAGTTGTTGTGGGTGTGCTGAGTCCTTGTGTTCTGATGTAGTAACTTTTAGTTTTAAAATACTTTATATTTGAAAGTTATCTCTCTTATTTTGATATTGTGATGTTTATAGTTTTGAAGACCTATAATAGATCTGTGTGTAAACTGTAACTCTTGGTGCAAAGGAACGTTGAACATACTTCTTGCCAAAATCAGGGCTTGTGCTGGTTTTGATTGGGATAGAGTTACTTTTCTTCACAGTAGCTTGTATGGGGCCATGTTTTTGATATGTGCTAAAAACAGTGTTGATAACACAGGGATGTTTTTGTTACTACTGAGCACTGCTTACACACAGTCAAGGCCTTTTCTGCTTCTCATCTGCTGCTGCCAGCAAGCTGGCTTGGGGTGCACAAAAAGTTGGGAGAGGACACAGCCTGGACAGCTGACCCCAACTGACCAAAGGGCTATTCCAGATCGTATGATGTTGTGCTCAGCAATAAAAGCTGTGAGGGGAAGGGGGGGGACATTTGGAGTGCTGGCATTTGTCTTCCCAAGTCACCATTACCCATGATGGATCCCTGCTCTCCTGGAGATAGCTGAGCACCTGCCTGCCCATGGGAAGTGGTGAATGGATTCTTTGTTTTGCTGTGCTTGCGCACATGGCTTTTGCTCTATCTATTTAACAGTATTTATCTCAACCCACCAGTTTCTTCACTTTTACTCTTCTCATTCTGTCTTCCATTGTTGGGGGAGTGAGTGAGTGGCTGTGCAGGTCTGAGCTGGCTACCAAGGCTAAACAACATCAGCTTCATACAAAAAAAATTCAAATAAGTGACAAAAATGCAAATTAAAATTAGCTTAATGTGCTGATTAGGATTACTGTAAATTTAAGTTTTCTACTATAAACTAATTCTTTCTATGTAGAACATCCAGCTCTCACTTTCAGCATATTTCAGAATACCAAGTTACTTATGTCCTTGGTTGAAGAACTAAACATTAGTCTGCTTCAGTATAACTGAAAATTCTAGTCTGTTCTTTTTCCACTCCTTCCCTTGTCCCAAGGATTTAGAGGAATTTTCAAGCAAAAAGAGTTCAGTGAAGAGAACTCAAAGCGTTGGCTTAAATTATTTCTGTTTAGGTTAATTCTGGTGACTTTTTTCTTATGGTTCATACTATATAATGCTTACCTGTTAACATTTTTTAAAGCCTTTTTTTTTCCCTCTCCTCTCTTATCCTAATTATTGATTTAATAGATTAATAGAACAGCTGATATCTGAAGGGAGTACAATACTTTATTTTGTAGAAAAATTGAACACTATTTTTGTGGGAGTAGGGGATGGTGGACTTAATGCATAGTCCCTACCTCATTTCCAGGTTTTATTATGGTGAAAACTGGGCTGTCATCTATTTTATACAGTAATAGTGCTACAGCAAGTCTGTCAGTATGCTCAATGTCTTAAGTGTCTTTAGTTGACTAATTTTTTTTCATGAGTCTCCTATAACCCATGAGTTCAGGCCTATATTCCTTGTTTATATCTGTACAAAACTTTAAGATGTAGATCTTGCAATATTGATATTCTGATTTTGAAGAAATAGAAATAGGAAACTCTGAAACTAAATAACTTTGCTATGGATTTGATGAGTATATTTGGAAGGAGAGATAAGGAAATAAAGATTAGTTTCTCTCACTATAAGCTTTGATCTTGTTGCATTGTTCTGGAAGTCTGCTTTATCCTATGAGCTGATCAAAGTTTGAATGCAATTATTTTCTGTTGCAGATGAACCAACACGTTCCTTGAGCGGTCTCATCTTGAAGAATAACGTAAAAGCACATTTTCACAACTTTCCAAATGGAGTAACTGACTTCATTAAAAGTGAATGTCTGAATAACATTGGTGATTCCTCCCCCTTAATTAGAGCAACTGTAGGTGAGTTTATTCTTATTGCTGTATTCTGCACACTAAAACCATTACTGATGGGAGAGCTTGTTCTGCCAATGACTAGGCCTAACAGGAACAACACAACCAGCAGGAAGAAAAACCAATACACAGACTGTATTGTAAGCAACAACATCATTACATGAACGATCACTGGGGGTACAAACAAGTCAACCAGCTCATACATGATTGACACCACCCCCAACAATCCCACAAAAGACATGACTCAGTCCACAACAGGTGGTATGAACAGAGAACTGAGGTTTCCCATGGTTGGCATAGGAAACAGCCAGACCAGAAAGCTAAACATATATGATAAAGGTGCCCACATAGCAACTCTCACCCAATCAGCCCGCATTCACAAAGGTCTAAACTGACCAGGGCCCAGCTCCAGGGAAAGTCAGGAGGTCTTTCCTGAACCAGGAAGTGCACTCCACAGAGCAGACACTCCTCCCTTCCTGCCAGTGGTCCCAGCTTTTATCCCCAAGCAGACACCTGACCTTTGTTAACTCAATGTGGGACCCCTGGGGCTCATTTCCCTTATGGGTCTCCCTGCAGGGCCGGCCGCACCCTGGGGGGAAGCTATAAGGCAAACTCACCACCCCTTTATGAAGGGCTGTGGAATCACCCATAGCTTAACCTTAATTTGGGGCTGAAACCCCAGCATTTCAGAGCTACACTAGTGAGAGAGATTTAATTCCTAAAGCTGTTTGCTTCTGATAATTGTTAGCATCAAAACATGGTGTAGTTGTGACAATCTTCAGTGTGAACATATGAAAATCACACTTCTTTTACTTCCTGTTCTATTAAAACTGATTTAATTTTAGCATTTCAGTTCCTATCTCTTGAAACGTGACTGAACATGTTTACTTCAATCTACTAAAATTCAGCTTGCTGCTAATTTTTATACCTAAAAACAGGAACAAGGTAAAGGTCTGACTTGAGAACTATTTCGGTATTCCACTTGCATCAATTAAACATTTCTTTTAGCTTTTGTTCTCCCTGCCCTCCCATATGCACACCCATTCAGGGAATCCTATAATGCATAATACATTAACATAATGAGTTTTTTTAAATACCTTCTGTCAGAAAACAGTACATAAATTGTGGTGATCAGAACATCGGCTAGAAGTGTTTTTTTTTAACATGGATTTCTGATTTCCTAAATGCTGTGGTTTAGTACACCCTCTTCCATAGTTTGCATATTTGCATTATTTTTACTTATTTGTAGGTTATGTTGCTTTTCTCTCTGCTGAGAATATGATTTTCCCCAACTACTGAAATCCACTGCAAAAATGAAAAAAAAAAAAAGTACAGTAGAAAATTACTGGGGTGGGTGCAAGTTCAGAAAGAAATTCAGCTTGTATCAGCTGATTTCTGTTATAAAATAATCTGGCAGTTATCGCTCCTTGAGAATCCTTTGCTTTTGCTATAGGGTTCCTTCCTTAGACACCTGGGTTAAGGACTTTGGGCTAGATGAAAATGTCCATCTCTTCACCTTTTCCTGCTATCTCATCCCTTTGTGAAGCTGCTTTACTGTGAATTTTACTAATGCCCCATTTCCTAAATGACAGTAGAAACAAGTCTGAAAGGCAGGTATTTTCATGATTTCAGGTTGAGAAGAGTTGTGCTTGGTTTTTTTGTATGTAGTCGTCAGTGGAGTACAAAGGAGCTGACTAAAGAATATATTACAGCTCTGGATTGCTCTCTTAGGGTGCTGTGGTAGTGGAGGGGGCAGGGTGTGCACTATTGTTTGTTTGGTTTTGAGCAGTTTATTCTTTGATTTCTCATAGTAGGAAAATTTGTGGATGAGTAGCTTAATTATTGAGCTTCAAGTGGTCCTTGCAAAGATTATTCAAGCATATATGAACTCTGAAGATGCATACCAACTGATGAACTGCATGCTTCCATAATAAGAGTTTTTATTTAGTATGTGCTTTGCACCCTACTGTGTGAAGTAATTAAATGTTCGATCCTTGTAGGCTTCTGTCTTAATAGTGAGATTGGTCCAGTATTCTCTGGTCTCTGAATACTAGCTAGGTGTAAATATATTGCTACCTGCCAAGGCTGCCTTGTTACCATATGATTTGGCATCTGCTAGTCATAGCTTCACTTTGAGATGCTCTTCTGCTGACCACTTGCCTGACTAAGGAGGATATTATCATTAACAAGCAAACCATCAGCCAAAGTCCTCCCTCTGCTCTTAAGTCATACACCAGTGATCCAACACACCAGACCACTAGAGGGAGGAATAAGTCAGTACATTCACTCACAGCATAGGGTCTGCAGAAGAGAGCAAGCTGACTCCAGACCTATTCCATGGGAGATGGAAGGACCCAGGTGATCAGTCCAATACAAATCATATAGTAACTGCCAGGAGAGACTCATCATCTTACCCAGCATCTTGAGAACTCCACTTGCTATGAAGAGTCAGGGAGCCCTTTCAATAACCAGAACCCCACATGTACTGCATGGACAAACCACCCAACTCCACTGCAAGCAGTCAGCTCTTATAGAGGTGGCTTCTTGCCCTGTCTCCAAGTTAATGTGGAAGGTGGGGGCACCTGGTGGTGATCTCCTAATCAGTTCCCACCCAAGGCTGGCCAGACCCTGGGTGAAAAGCAATCAGGAGGGTCCTGGTTGTGGGCATCATCCATATGGCAACCCTCTTTCAGGCCTGGGGGTTTAACCCCAGCACTTCACGATGTGTACATGTTTTTGCTGTTCAGGCACTATCAATTTATTGAGCCAACTGCAAATAAGACCTCTGAAATTCTGAGAGGAAGGTTAGGAAGTACATCATCAGGGAATAAATAATTCAGTCTTTATGGTCTCTGGCATCTGGTGATAACCAGACAAAAGCTGATACCTTTTGATCAAGATGGAGGCAAGCTGATTAATCAAATTCTCAGAAGTCACCTCACCAAGGATAATGAAGATGGCAATAGCTTATTTTAGGACTGTGATTTGAGACCAAATGGTCACTATACATTGTTGTAACCTTACTTAACTTTTCCCTGTTTTAACCCCCAAATGCGTAACTGTGGAACTTCTCTGTGCTGTGTGGTACAGGTTTTAAAAACCCTTTTGCTAACATTGAAACATGTATTCAAGTTCAAAAAAGAGCTGCATGTGTTGAGGACCATATACTTACCAGGAAATAAATGCATCTATTTAGGACATGTCTATGGCTGTTCTTAAAACCTGGAGGTTCTAGTCTAGGAAGGATCTTAGTGTAGCTCCCTGCTTAAAAGCAAGCAGGGGAAATAGTTTGAGTGTTTAAGAGTAGTGGCAGGACTGGAGAGCTTACTTGCAGAAGGAAAGTGAAGCTTAATGGTTGCCTATGAGGGTGAATTCTGTCATGAAGTTCAACTTTTTAGAATTGAGAAGTTCAGAAACCAACTTAAGGAGCTACAGAGGCAAACTACCACCCCAAACCCCCCAAGCTTTCCCTTGTTCTGTTATTGGCATGAAAGTACTGAAGCATCATTTTTTCTTTCCATTCAAATTTTTTATTGCAGAGTTGATGCTATAAACTGGAGTTGCATGTAATTGGAATAGTAACATAAAAGATGCTGTCATGACAATTACAGTTCTGTTTTCAACAGTTACTGATATCCCTCTAAAGTCTGTTCTCTTGTGTTTACTGCTCAATTAGCTCAACCACTATACTTATTACATTTCACATTTGTCAAGAGAAATATCAGCACATTCTGTAATACTGATTTGTGTCGTTACTGACACCCGATCCCCGGGATCTCTGCCACCCAACCTCTGCCGTTGGGTACCATCAGCAGACACAGGCTTCAATGTGAAGGATGTTGCAAATGGCGTTTATTGCGCAGCTGCAATTGCTTATATAGCACAAGCCACACCCACAAGGCCCCTCGTGGGCAGTCTGAGCTTTCCGTTACATCGCGAGATCTTCCGCACGCCGATCCCTGCCTAGGGTGGGCTCTGCTCACCACAACAGATTTGCAATTAAGTTCATTACAAATCAAATAACACCTTTATAAAGATTTTCAGTTTCTGATTTTATAACCTTGCTGCTTAGTATGTTGGTCAGAAAGAAAGGCCTCCCATCCAGAGGGACCTTGACAGGCTGGAGAGATGTGCTCATGTCAACCTCATGAAGTTCAATATGGCCAAGTGCAAGGTCCTGCACCTGGGCTGGGGCAATCCCAAGCACAAATACAGGCTAAGTGGATTGAGGGCAGCCCTGAGGAGGACTTCATGAGGTTCACACATACCCATCTCTCAAACCTGTCAAAGTGCCTCTGAATGTCATCCCGTCCTTCCAATGTGTCGACTGCACCACACAGCTTGGTGTCATCCCCAAACTTACTGAGGGTGCCCTCAATCCCACTGTCCAGGTCACCAACAAGGATATTAAAAGGATGTTAAAAGTCTCAATACTGACCCCTGAGGAACACCACTTGTCACTGGTCTCCACCTGGACATTGACCACAACTATTTCAGTGCAACCATTCAGCTAATTCCTTATCCACTAAGTGGATCTGTCAAATCCACGTCTCTGCAATTTAGAGGCCACGATGTCATGCAGAACAATGTCGAATGCTTTGCACAAGTCCAGGTTGATGTCAGTTGCTCTTCCCTTATCCACTGATGCTGGAACTCCATTGTAAAAGGCTACCAAATTTGTCAGGCATAATTCGCCCTTGGTGAAGCCATGTTGGTTGCCACCAATCACCTCCTCATTTTCCATGTGCCTTAGCAAAGCCTTCAGGAAGATCTCCTCCATGATCTTGCTAGGCACAGAGGTGAGACTGACTGGCCTGTAGCCTGGGTCTTCCTTTTTTTTCCCCTTTCTGAAAAAGGGGGTGATGTTTCCCCTTTTCCAGTCAGTGGGAACTTCACCAGACTGCCATGACTTCTCAAATATGATGGAAAACAGCTTAACAACTTCATGTGCCAGTTCCCTCAAGACCCATGGATGCATCTCATCAGGTCCTAGGGACTTGTGCACCCGAGGTTCCTGAGATGGTCTCAAACCTGATCTTTGCCTACAGTGGGCAGTTCTTCATTTTCCCAGTCCCTGCCTTTTGCGACTCTGTTTTGCCAATGACCAGGCCTAACAAAATTGATAGCACCAGCAGGGAGATGAACCAATACTCAGACTGTACTGTAAACAGAAATGTTACTATATGAATGACTGCCAGGGGTACAATCAGGTCAACAAGCTCATACATGATCAACCTCACCCCCAACAATCCCACAAACAACATGACTCAGCCCACAACAGGTGGTACAAACAGTGAACCAAGGTTGCCCATAGTTGGCATGGGAAACAGCCAGACCAGCCAGTT
>NW_008588783.1:11222-11826 GCF_000691845.1 Merops nubicus
ATTTCCCTTATGGCTCTCCCTGCAGGGCCGGCCACACCCTGGGGGGAAGCTATAAGGCAAACTCACCACCTCTTTATGAAGGGCTGTGGGAATCACCCATATGTCAACCTTAATTTGGGGGCTTGGGGTTCAAACCCCAGCATTTCAGACTCCAGCAGTGTGTCTGGAGCCCTTGCTGGTGAAGACTGAGGCAGAAACATTGTTGAGCACCTTGGCCATCTCCATGTTCAAGTTAACTGGGTCTCTCATTTTCTTCTGGAGAATACCATTGTTTTCCTTTTATCACCAACGTACCTATAGAAACTTTACTTGTTGCCCTTGATGTCCCTGGCTGTGGGGGAATTCTTTTTCCCTCTACAGCAGTAAGCAACCCAAGATGAATCAGTGTGGGGCTGGGAGCCAAAGGTTCTTAATTGTTAGCAAGATGTTTTCAAGAAATAAAGATAGCATTGTAGTACGTTAATTGCTAGCTTAGAGTAGAAACTGATGTCATATGAAAACAGATACTAGAGGGGGGGTAGAAAACTCAGGCTTGTACCTAATTAACAACAGCTTAAGCAGGGGACTGCTTGGAACTGTATATAAACTGGGCTATTTGGGAAAA
>NW_008588783.1:11916-14118 GCF_000691845.1 Merops nubicus
CACCTGGCCAGATTTAATTCTACCAGGGCTTTGGCTTTCCTAACATGATCCCTGGCTGCTCAGACAATATCTGCATTCCTCCCAGGCTACCTATCCTTGCTTCAACCCTTTGTAGGCTTCCTTTTCGTGTTTGAGTGTGGACAGGCTCCTTGTTAACCCATGCAGGCCTCCTGGCATTTCTGGCCATGGCAAGGGGGTTGGAACTAAATAATCTTTAAGGTCCCTTCCAACCCAAACCCTTCTATGAACTGTCAACTCTAGCCCAAACCTGTTAAAAAGCTGCAAACTACTAAATTAATTTTTTCTTTATTTTGATTATTTTTCTGATGTCCTTTTTTTCTGTGTCTGTGTTGCAGAGAAAGTCACAAAGGTAAATCTATGGTGTCTTCTGTTCCTTGCTGGCCAACTGAAACAGCAGGCGGGTGGGAAGCATTTCATGTTTGAAAGGAGATGAAGCTCATTAAAAGGCCATGTAAATTTCTTTTATCATGAGCATAAATGCCTAAAAGTCTTTTATATGGCTGTTCCCTCATTGTTTTTAAAACCCTTTGCAAAGCTTCAAATGCTATACCTATTGCTTCAAGTTCTTAATATTCTGATATTTATGTGTATTTATTTATTTATTTCTGTCTCCACCAAAGTGTCTCTTCATAATTTTTTAAAAAACAAACAAAACCCAAAAAAACCTTCCCACAACTGAAAACTAGCACATTAAATGGCCTTTACAGAAAGCTTATAATGACATGTACGGTCTGAACTGCGTGTATGACTGTTGCAAGGGGACAGTGACCTGAAGTTGCTTTTTGCCTACACATCTGGAAGTGTTTCCTCCTAGGTTATCCTGTTGCTGTCTAGGATAAGCCTTTTTGAGGAATGCTTATAGAACCATAGATTCTTAAGTTTGTTTCTCAACTTGTGTTAATTCTACAAACCTGTTCCAGAACTAAGTCGGGGAGAAAATTTTGCAATTTAAGTACGTTGTCTAGGAGGCAAGAACATTAATTTATTTTGTTCCGTTTATGATGTTCAGTTTCTTTTTTTTTTAAAAAAAGCATATCATCAGTATACAAATCTGTATTTTCTATTAATGCATCTGATATTCATTGCAGGACCATAATATTCAGGAGAAATAGTCTTTAATATTCCATAGATCTCCATAGACTTTTGTGAATCTTTTCTATTCAGTTGAAGTTATGAAGACAACTGGATACAAACTACTTCTGGAACTGTAAAATTGTTTTACCTCTGTTTTTGGCCTTTGTCGTCTTGTGTTTTCTGGCCTTATTGCATCAAAGGAAACACAATGCAAAATATCTTTGTCTTGCCCAGGATGTCCTTTGCTCTGTAATATTGTCCTGTATTCTTGTATATTTAATAAGAATTTTATCATTTTATTCCAAAGAAAAAGGATATATGGTAATTAGCTCAATGAAAAAAACTTAGGAAAACTTGTCACTTAGGAGATTAGAGGCAAAATGGAGTCATAGTTGGTCCTAGTTTATAAACACCCTTCCCCATTCCTGTCACCTCATTGTTTTTTCCTGGGATTTCTGTATGTGCTGGAAATAGAATTAGTGACTCTTTGGGCCATCCTATCTGTTTGCTGGATCTGAATCAGCCAACCCCTACAGTTGACCACTGGATAACCTGCCATGGTGTGTAAGCGCTTAGTATGTATCTCAGTCTTAGAATGTGTCCTTAATGTTTTGTGTAAGCATAGAAAAGTTGTGAATACATAATTAAAGTTTATAAGGGTTATAAGTTTATTGAATGACAGCTTCCCATGTTCATGCTTTTGTATCATAATAAAGACGAGGTGACTTGAGGTGGATACTCTGTTTAATGGAGGTTGGGATTTGTAGCTTTTAGCAAACTTGGAGCAGAATCTGCCCTGCAATGTTTGTGCATGATTATTTCCTTAACTGTAATTACTTAGTGCTTGACTTCTCACATCTGAGCCCTTCATGATAGCAGGAAGGAACAACCTGCCTTTGCCCTTCAAATACTATTTGCAATTAAATGTACTTCCTCTTTTTATGCTTGCCAGCTCTTAATAAAATAAGAAATTTCTTAACTTCTTAGACCTTTAACAGGAGTAAAATGAGAAATGGTGTGAAACCTGTGAAGATCTATGAGATCTTGTGCTGGTTTAGAAGTAAACTGATGGGAGAAATTAATTTAAAGAGACAACAAGTCAGAGCT